>NW_017263592.1:679544-931575 GCF_001500285.1 Mollisia scopiformis
TGATAGTTTAGTCCTAATGTGAAGAGTTTTAATTTCGAGGTTCTACAGCCTGAACGCACGGACTTTTGTCCCCATGTTCGTTACCGCGTCTCGCTTAAGTGGGCCATTCCCGGTGGCCTCAGCTCTTACAGATATCCACAGAAATGGAAGCTTTCTTCGACAAACTACAGGCTGAGCAGAAAAAGAGCGGGGTAAGACAATTTGCCCACGCTTTGAAGTCCGGTGACAAAGAAGACCAAGAACTGGCTGGCATCGTGAGTCGACTCTCGAATGCAAGGCAGGAGCTCAGTCTGAGAGTGTCGGTTGTGAATGTTGGCTTGACTGGAAATGTGAACGATGGATTCCAAGTGGCCCAACAGGTGTTGATAGAGACCAACGAGAACGTGAGAAAAGTACTAGGAATACAGCTTATGCTTGCTGAGAGGCTCCAAGAAAGACAATTGATCAACACATGTTAGTTTCCCGGATACCTTAAATCTATCGAGATAAAGCTAACGCGGAATAGCTCAAGAAATGATCCAGCTTGATGGGCCGGACGTCGTGGCCCTTGGCCTCTATCCCGACACATCAAATGACAGTCAGCACGCTGATGTTGACGATCAAAACCTCAATTGGCAGAGAAATGAGACAGGCGATGCGCCACGGCTGTTCGCGGGTAATATGGGACTTGAAGATTCCAACAGCGCAGACTCAGTCAAAGGGACAGTCAAAGACAGCAAATTTGGAAAGGATTCTAGATTCATGTTTGGTCATGTTGGTGGACAAAGTTCTCAAAGCTTCAACGAGAACTTTTGGAAATCCAAAGAATAAAGTTCCAACTCGGAAGCTAGTTCTGGCTACGTTGGTACTTCGAGATCTCAAACCCGTTGGTTTTTTGTGTGCACAGTTTACCAAGCGGGGGCTAGCTCAGTTTGTGGGTCGACCTGTCTCGTTCGGGAAATATAAACATCATGTCTTCTACATTTCTTTCAAAATTCCTCAAGTAAAATTTACTTAGCATCAATTAAGTCTCTTAGCACCGCAAGCGCGATAGGATACGATTTAGATCGCTTGTGGCAAGTCCCAGATGCTAAGACGCTCTTTCTTTTGAGAAATAACGTCGCATCACGTGTTTTGCTTTTGGAAACTTCCAATGGGATTCAGATGTAAACAACATTCCTGAGACTGCCATCTCGTTAAGCGAGGCAAAACATCGAACATCCTTCAGACCTATGGACTTTTCTGTTTTACATCTGAGAACGCCCGCTCTCTCAGCCATTTCACCGCATACCACTCTGTACTAGTTCGAGTCAATGACCAATCATCACCAAATACATTCCTGACCCAAGATGTGTACTTCCCCGTCCAAAGCAAGCTACTATGACAGCATCTGCGTCGACATTGGCATATCCAACACATCTCGAGTCTCTTCCGCAGTCAGTACCTTAAATCCAAGCCCCTGCAACTCCTCCCTCAAATTTCTCACTTGCTCACAAGTCCTCCCCTTCCGAATCCCACCCGGAACAGAAGAATCGTAAACGCTCAAGCCATCTTCCAATCCGATACGAACTCCATCAAGAGACATCTTGAAAGCCAGTCTCGCCAGGAGACAATGCATCAGTCCCGGCAAGAGCATCGAAATCTTCGCTTCAGGCAACTTTTCCCGGATCTCATCAACGATGGGCTTCAAGGCCGCCATCGCCATCTCTAGCGCTCTTTCATCCTCTTCATCTTGAAGTAAAGAGAAAATTTCTTTCCTCTCCTCGACGGGGATCAACGAATCATCCTCAAGTGCATTCCCATTACGCCGATGTTGATCGATTCCCGCAACGAGCATAAGGATAGGCGGTGTTCCTGCTGCCAACAAGCGTTCTTTGAATACTCCAAGCGTTTTGTCCAAGATTGTATGATTGAATACTTCAATCTCAGGACGAATCCAATTCTCAACACAAGAAGAAAGCTGATCTGTCAGAAAGTGATCCGAATTCTGATATCCACCTCCGGATTGGAAAAGTACTTCAGCTGGACTCATAGTGCATATCTCTGGAGCACGAAACTCGCCATAACTTTTCAAATGTGCTCGACGTGTAGGACCATCGGCGTCTCCACCGCCCCGGACTGAGGTTGATACGTTTAGAATCGCGGCGGGGCAGAGAACTCGTAAAGCGGGGATGATTTCCTCGTAATCTTCTACGACGATTTTGTTTGTTTGGCAGCCTAGAGTGATTGGTAAGTCTGACCAAGGGAGCGAGAAAGTGGTCATATCGGCTCGTTGTCTCGTATGTAGGTGGATAATAGAAGCACCTTCCAATGCCGCTTTCAATGATTCGGTGATGATAGCGTCGGGTGTGATGGGGAGGTACGGAGTAGTGCCTTTGCTGTGTTGGTAGTAACCGGGACCAGCTTCTTTCCAGCCAAGAAGGAGCAGTTGTCCGATTGCTCCGGGGTAAATGCGGATATTGGCTACAAGTGAAGGTGGAATGTAGGCTTCAACAAACTCTCCGTGTTTCCAGAACAGATTATTCTTGTCTCCTGCTTCCCAACCATGACTTGTGAGATGCAAGACGAGTTTCTTGATAATTGTCTGAGAGTTTATCTTGACGAACCATGAAGCTGGGATTTCCCGCCTAACGAAAGGACTTTTGAACTGGGTGACTTGATCATCGCTTTCCATAGACTCCATACCGTGAAGGAAATTCGTTGATTGACTGATCAAAAGACCGCCGCTGGTGCATTTCTCCCATCCTTTGCTGTTTGAGATGGCTGTTTGGAGAGCAGCGTGGGTTTGAAGGAAGTGAAAGGGGATAAATTTCGGTTCGCATGGGTTGAGGTAGCGAGGCATGGAACCCACAGGTGCGGCAGTGATGAAGATGTTCGGCATCTTGAGGGCGGTCTTGTTGGGAAGAGGTGTGGAGTTGAAGGTAAGTGAAGGCAAATGCTGGAGAAGGGGGTTATTTTATAGAGAAATGGAGAGTGGAAGAGTCATGTGCCTTTCGATCGAGTCCTATATGAGCCGATTTCCTCCAGACAAATCTGTTTGATGACTCGATAGCCAAGTTTCACGTGAAGAATGGTACGATTGACTACTACTACAGCCTATGAATCATTTCCTGACGCCAGCTTATTGGAGTGATTCAGATCCAGGCTTTCGTCGTCTTGAAAACCACTTCTGAGGAAGGCAAAAGATTCACTTGAGCTATTACCAGAGCCAAATTCGTCTACTCAAATACACAACATGGATCCGAATGACATCTCATCTTGGCAAGAAACCTCTCCTGGAATCTTCTGTAGACCACTCGATGAACCAGACTTATACTATCTGACAAATGTGAAAATCTGGGAAAGCACTGGTATGTCTTCTCCGGGCAGTTTCCTCCAATGCTACGATTTTTGTATATTTTGAGGAAGAAATGTCTTCCGATTTCTCGCAGCTTCCCCAAGCCATCTCCGCAAGTATAGATATCTGAAACCAATACGACAATAACCAGGGCACACTGCCAGCGCTGTCACAGCACATATCGGTATCTCACTCTCCCTCCCACCATCCGAGGACCTCGCGAAAGTGTCTTCCCGCATCAAAAAGTCTCTCCGCTATGCTTGAAAGCAGATCCGGTACCGTTGTCCACTTTTAGCATCAACTATTGAGTACGAGCCTCAAGGTAAGCCGTTGAGAAGGGTCTACAGACTTCCAGACGAAACCGAAGTTGAAAAATGGATGAATGCGACTTTGACAATTGACAAATCCGGACAGACCTCAGCCGAGTTCTTGTCCTTAGATGCACCAGTACCTCATTCAGCCATCTTCATCTTCCCAAAGAATACAGAACAAGACAAGCTCGAACATGATATTATTTTCCGCAGTGGACACGATGTCATCGACGGAATGGCAACTTACGCATTGCTCAATAACCTCATCAAGTACGCAGCACAAGCATTTTCATCCCCAGACATCAACTTGGCCGTCTCATTCGGAGACGAGTACAAAAACCTCACGCCACCATTCCGAAATGCTCTTGGTTTACCCTCACCAGATGCCCTCAAATTCACACAGACAGAACTCGACGCAATCAGAGCCCAACGAATCAAAAACCGCTCTGGATCCCTCGGCATCCCTCTCAGACAACAATCCTCTATCCCAAGCAAAAGTGGTCGGGCTGCTCTCTCTTTCACGGTCGAGGAAACGAAAGCAATCATCACAGCCTGCAAATCTCGGAATACAACCATCACCCCCGCCATCCACAGTCCGGGATCTACAACCAAGAGAAAAATTGCCGAGACAAGGAAAGTACGTTAGCTACGTTATCATGAATCTCAGAAAGTACTGCAGACCACCCTACAACGGTCCCGAGTACAACATGATGATATGCCACACAAACTCCACCTCCGTCCTTGTCGTGCACCTCACCATCCCCTCCGATTCCGCTCCCCACACCGCACAATCTCCACACGAATTCCAAGACGTGCTCGAGCAAGTACAACACTTCTACCATAAAAACGCAAAAGAAGTCAACCTCCTCGACGGCGCCCGCTGTTTCGCTGCACGCACACTAGAATGGCCGACTTCAGCGCAGCTTCCGGAGCTGGGAATTCCCAGTGTTTCGCTCTCGCGGAGGGGAGTCACGGATCAGTATATACAAGCCCGACACGGGCGGTTGGAGGTCGTGGATCCGTGGGCGGTGGGGACGGAATTATCGGCTGGGTTGGGGGTCTCGGTTGCTACGTGCCAAGGGGCTATGTGTTTGCGTGCTGCGTATAATGAGGCTTATCATGAGGAGGTGGGAGTGCTGGGATTCTTGGAGATTGTGAAGAGGGTTGTGTTGGAGGGACTGGGGGTTGTTTGAATGAGGGGGTGCTCGGAGAGGTGGCGAGTAAGTGAGAGGGTGCCAAGCATGATGGGACTCCGCGTTTTCAATGTTTTACATATAGCATGGTTTTCTTAATACTAGATATCATCATCATCGTCATCATCAAGACGACAAGTCTAAAAGTCCAGAAACGTCCTTTGCTCCGTATCTTCTTCCCTAAATTTCAGTCCCAATTTCTTCACAATACAGGAATGGCAATATTGCTGTCAACTTTTCGTTTGTTGTGAATCGAGCGGTAAACGTCCAGCAAATCGACAATTATCTAACAGAGATTGTAATAAGGAGAGGTTCAAATAGATACGAAAGAGCTGTACTCAAGAACTCATAACGGCAACTCCAAATTTTCGTCCTAGCATCGATAGCACTATTCGCACTTAACCAATAATTATGCAATGGATCTTAGACTTGTGGGAATTATCCTCATACCTGCAACTTGCGGCGACTATCTTCAACAAGACCAAATATTCACCCCAACTATGCAAAGCATCCTTTTCCATCCTATACCGATTCACCTCCTTTATCCACCTCAACCACTCCAAACAACAAACCATTCCTCACAAGCCTAAACAAGCCCACCGATCAACGTAGCCGCGCCAAACGGAGACCGGCCGCCGCTCTATCTAGAAAAGGAGATCGAAAGTCCTATCCTCAACGCAGATTGCGAAGCCTCGACACATCTGATGCTGCTGCCGCCGCCGATAGATCGAAGTTGAGAGGCACCAAGTTAATTACCCAACAATGCGATTACGAATGCGAAGGTCCCGGCGGACTGGCCTGCGGCTGTAAAGACATGGCTGGTGAGCAAAGCATTCGCAAGGCCATACAATCTTTTAAAAGAAATATTGCGTGGATCTAAAGTCACTATTATACAATTTTAACATGAATGATAACAATTTGGGCCGGGAAGCCTGGCGTCTGGGGTGTACTCTAGTCCTACCAAGTTTGCGCCTAGAGGATCTCGTACTTTCCAAGAGTAAGAGAAGAGAACTTGTACATGAGATACCATTACGAAACGCCACGCAACGATACCCTGCTGCTTGACAATCCGCCATCTAACAAAACGATGCATCATTGACAAGACCGCGCCATGAAACTTAACACTGTGCCGTGGTGTTATCAGTCAGAGAGACATTGCTTAAATTTTTGAATTCCCCGCCATGAAAAGATCCCGAATACAGTAATAAAGCTTAGGATAAATAAATATCCAAATCCCCAACACCAAAAATCAAATTCATAACCCCCCTCTCCCTCAAAACTAGTTGGATCTTCCTTCCCTCCTTCCAACTCGTAGGTCATGATACCAAAAACCTCGTCGTCTAGGCTACTGAACCACTTCCCTGCCTTACCCTTCATGCAGAGTGGTAGGGTCTCTAGAACCGCGGCGTTACTATAGCGAGCACTCTAAGGCGTTTGTAGTAGACTATGGAGGTTTCGGACGTGCGATCGAACTCGCCCACGTCTAATAAGGACTTCAAATGTCTCCTAGTGGGAACCTCGCTACGTCTGCGCTCCTGGCGATAGTCCAGGCTCTTGCCGCTAGTGGAATTGTCGTCGCTCGGGTAGCCTCTAGGTGGACTTGGTCTTAAGACATTAAGAGAAAAATTTGAAAAATTGAAAAGGATACATACCTACCGCCGACAAGATCAAGATTGCGAAACTCCCTTAAAAATAGGACATTAAGAAGTGGTAAATATCGGTACACGATCATGTTTCGATTCCTCAAACACAATGCACATATAGAAGCATTTTCTCTGCAACGAACTTGCATTCAATTTGCCCATCTATCTATCTACACTACACCTCACACGCCAAGCCCAGCCAGCTAGCTAGCTTTCTCACCCTCACCCTCAGCCATCTCATCTCATCTCGAAGCTCTCTCAAAGAAAAGGAAAGGAAATATCCAGGGGGAATCACAATAGATACAAATTACGTCTCTAGCTCCGCATATGTATCTCATCCACTTCCATCCATCCATCTTATGTGCAAGAAAAGAAACCCCTTTGAAAACGAAAAGAAAAGAAAAATACAAGGAAATGTACATGCGTCATATCACATATCAATCCAGCCGCCCGTCCCGTATTACGCCATTAACCCAACTCTAGAATAAAAGCCCAAGTCTTACGCCACCGTGGAATATAACGCAAGAGATGGTTTTCACAGAGCTTGACCGGGAACTGGTTTCCGGCTGATGGGCGAGTCGGTTGGCGGAGAAGCTGGGCCGTCGAATTGGGGAATTGGCTTCATTGGGCTGGGGCCTGGGGGAGAGTTGCGCTTGGCTTGTGCTGAAGCAGCGGAGTTGCTGCGGGGACGTTGGTTGGGTGTGCCTGGCAATGGTCCGGTTGGGGTCATTGGGCGAGGTTGTAGGCCTTGAGGGGTCATTGAGTTGCCGTTAGGAGTCATGGGTCTTGGTGCTTGACCGTTGGGAGTCATTGGTCGTGGAGCTTGGCTATTAGGTGTCATTGGGCGACCTTGACCGTTTGGTGGCATAGGACGACCTTGGGGTCCTGGATTGCGGGGTCCAGGAGCGGGGCCACGAGCACCTGGTGCATTTTGTGGGCGAGGCTTGACTGGTCGGGCTGAGAGACATGTACGAGGGCAGACACCTTGTTGAGAGCGATCGAGACGAATGCACATTGCCTGGACATGTTAGCAAGATACTGATAAATACAAAGGTGAAGCTTACCCATCCATCATCAAACTCGTGCAAGACGCGAACCAACTGACCAGCCTTCAACTCAAGCTCATCACCCATGGATGGTACGAAGTCAAGCTGAACACGGTGAACAGCACTGTTGGCCGGGCCTCCAGCAGCTGCAATGGCGACACTGGTAGCAGTCTGGACTGGGGTTCCTGCATCAGATGACATGCTGAACTCGGTTCCGGCAGGGCTGGGAGGACCTAGGAAGGGACCAGATCTGGTGAAATCAAGAGCCTTGTCTCCGAGATCACGCTTCGAAGCACCACGCTTGAGACCGACTGGAGCTGCTGATGCAAGAGGATCCGCCAAAACCACGTCTCCAGCTGGAGAAACACCTCGAACAAGTCCCGGGCCATTCGCATTGGTCGTATCGATCGTCTCAGCATGATTACCGAATGGATTATCCTTGTTCGCATCATTATCCTTGGGCTTTTGCCATCCATCATTGCCCATGTTCAGAGCATTTCCTTTGCTGACACGCTTCTCGGCGAGGTTGGGGAGGAATTGAGTAACAGGTCGAAGAGAAAGACGTGGAGCGGTGGCCTGAGTACGTGTAGTCGCGTTCGTGGCTGTGCTGTTATGACGGTTGAACTGCGAGGCCTGGGGTGTAACTTCAACCAAATCATGCTTCTCGTCGGGAATCTTCTGAGCAGCTGCCTCTCTTCTACGCTTGAAGCAGAACAAGACCATCGCAAGGACTGCACCAACCAAGAGCAGGATACCAATCGCCAATCCAGCCTTTCCAGCCGTGCTCATACCACTCGATGTTGCAGTTTCCGAAGTAGCGGTCGAACTCGCAGCCAATGCATGAGTAGCTGTGGCTTGCGATGTTGTGGTTGATGACAGTGCACTCGTAGCGGCCAGGATACCGATCGAGCTGGCGGCTGACGTCGAAGGAGAAGCGATTGAGCTGGGCAAGGTCGAGATCGAGGTCGCCAATGTGGTCTGGGATTTGGTGGTCGCCTTAGTCGACGAGGTATCGGCAAGGAGGCCTGTACTCGAGGTCTTTCCAGCCGCAGTCGTGGCCGGAGTGGTCGAAGTTGTGGTATCGGTATCGGTATCGGTATCAATGGCAACTCCCAGAGTCGTGTAGCCTCCAATCGCACCAGTGAAAGTCGGAGAAGCGGTCACGTAAACGACAGAAACGACCGTCGATTGCGCTGGATTGGGGTTTGCCAATGCGTTCGCAATCGCCTCAGCTTCTGCCCATGCGGCGGCGAAGGGGTCGGCAGCTCGCGCATGGCGACGATGAAGATGATCGTGACTGACCATATTGAACTCTCTCTCGTTATCGTTGGAAAGGAGAATTCAGGATTTGAAGATTATGTTAAATATCGCACAGCTGGTATGCGAGATCGAAGGGGGGGGTAATCGGCGGGATCGAGGGAATCGTCGAGTCGTGTGAATTATTTGTACAGGCAGTATTATCGACGGGTAAAACGGGGGCTGTCGTCAAATATGTGCGTCGCGGGAAAAGAAGGGAAACCAATTATTGGGGGACCACCCGGATTCGGATTGTAAAGAACGTGAGTCGATAAAAGAAGGACGACCGTGATGGATGTTTGTGTTTTGTTTACTCCTCGTCGCAAATGAATGTGAGAGTGACGGCGGCGGTGAGGTAGGAAGGGAAAGGAGGGGAAGAAGAGCGAGAGGAGAAGACGAGAAGATGGAGAGAGCGTGAGAGAACTGTGCAGTGCAGCGTTGGTGTGTTCACAGTTGAACGTGGTGGGCAACGATCGACTGGTCCGAAAGCGGGTCTTGACCTCCTTCGTCTGTTGATGTGGCTGCAGGTACCAGGACCCCAGCCCACCTAAGGCTTCTACGCTAGGTTGAGAACCGTTAGATCCAGGTACAGCCTTTAGCCAATTTTCTCACGACCAATGAATGTCTCCCAACGACGGTCTCTCAGACCCACACTGGGTGAAACGAAATGAGGTCTGATCCTGGTCTGATCCTGCCCAGCCGTTCGTTGGAGAGAAACGGATTCAGAACATTCGAAAGAAGGCAGGAACCACCGAAACATACGCGCGCATCTCCTATTTTCAGCAAGAGAGGAGCACAGCAGCGTCATCATCATCATCATCACGAAGATCCATACGAGGAGATCATACCTATATCGTGATACAGTACTGTACCATCTCTCACTCACGCATCATGCGGGATGGAAGGTTGTGATAAGGGGCCACCAGCCAGCGAAAATTTAAAGAAATGTTTCTCCAACACCTCCACCACCAACGTTTGTTTCGTTTCCGTGTTCCCGTTACACCAAACCGAGCAGCAGGGGCTGACTGACCGTGCCACGTTCACTCACAGGTTCATCCCATCACTTTCCCAGCAAAGGATCAATACACTTCCACTTCCACATCCACATCCACATCCCACCACTCACAAATCCCGCCGAAAGAGAAAAATAATACTTATGTGCTGTCCAGGTGCCCGCGTGCAACCCCATTCAGAAACCAGGCATACGAATCCTTCCTCAATTAATATCTCCCACTCTATCGCCGCTGCACCGCACCGCACCGCACCGCACAGCAAAGATCGATCGGCACCCTCATTTCGCGCACCCCAATCAGACATGTTGTGATCTTCATTTGCGCTGTTTCATGCACCACCTGGCCACCTGCCATAACTCTAAATTAGCCATGAGACGCCGCCCGAAAATCCCTCGGCAATCAATCTATCTGACTGCTGTGCTGGTGATTTGCGGAGGTGGCCATTTACCTAGGTAGGAATGGATAGCTTCTGGAACACGTGATAATACATTAATGTTTCTGATTCTGAGATTCTGAATTGAAGAGAGTCAGGTTTGAGAAGTAGTTGCGCAACTATTGACGAGGTGTCTGAGATGGTGGTGGTCCAAATGTTGGGGACTGAGATGTGGGAGCTGGATCGTCGGCTGGGATGTCTGGTCAAAGGTCGTTGCGTAGGTAGCTTTTGAGTTCACTTAACGTACTTAAAGTTCAGCCTCTGCCCAGACTATTGATATTCTGCTTCGTGGAATCTTGGTTGTTTCATCGGTGCGAAGAGCTACCTAGGTAGAGATGTCCATATGGGCCGAGGCATCCCCAAAGTTGGGGATGCTTGTGAGGTTGGACGCTTAGCTCATGGAATGCTCTTTGCTACTGAATTATGAGGGTAGTCCCAATGCCCAGAAATATTTCAATCATTTTCACGTTCTCATATCGTGTTAATTGTTCAGACATTTGCAATTTTTGAGTTACGGAACTGGTGCGCTGTGACATCACGTGTTGTGGTCTATCTTTACTCTATGACATCTTGACGACTGAATGCATTGATTGTCCTACATCCAATTCAGCTATTTATCAATAGTTAATGAGCCGTCGTCTGTCCATACCATGTTGCAGTGAAAGAGTTGGAAATATTGCCTCAAATCAGCTAGTCATCTATGGTAACTATCTACCTATTATGTATCTGCAAAGTGGGAACCCTTGTTGTAGTCTTTCTCCAAACTCCGAAAGGAGGAGAAGGGCAGGAAATCAGACCTGTCAGTTGCAACTCTACAGTCCTTGCAAGGCCTCTTCCGAGACTGCAGCTTCCTGATTATTGATGAGAAGTCAATGATTGATATTGTCACGCTCTCTTTCATCGACGACCGGTTGCGGGCGATTTTCCCGGCCGATACCCGCCCTTTTGGAGGTATAAACGTCCTATTGTGCGGGGACTTCTACCAGCTGCCACGAGTAGCAGGGAAACCTCTCTACTCCTTGTCCCACCCGAATGTGAACGCAGTTAAGGGCCACCAGATATATCAGGCCTTTGACCGTACGATCCGACTTACTCAAGTTATGCGGCAGCAGGGAGAGGACGAGATCTCGAATAGGTTCCGGCTGGCGTTGAGTGAGCTACGGGTATCCCAGTTAACAGTTGAGAGCTGGATGCTCTTATCCACCCGTGTGACGGACTAGCTCTCTCCCGACGAGCTTGCAACCTATTGACACGGCTTTACGATTATACTTCACTGCTGACGAGGTTAAGCGCATAAAAGTCAGGGTTTGACTCTTCCTAAGGTTGTTCTGAACCTGAATCAGAGGGAGCACTGTTTAGGCCTCTCTTATGTAGCTGTATCTCGGGTAAAGACTCTGGCGAGTGTGTTTTTTGAGGTTCCTTTCGATTTTGACCACTTTAAGGCTACGAATTCAGCTGTATCTCGAGACCGTGAACTAGATTACACACGTAGAAATACACAATTATTATAACTTTCTGTCCGTGAGACTCAGATGTAAACCTAATATCGAGCGCAGCGAGGACACGTTTGCATGTGGACGCCGCCTGTGAGGATTGAACAAGAGGCCCTTGCAATTATCGTATAGTCAATCTACCCCACACAAGATGCCCTTAGTGAAATTGGCTTCGTAATTCGCCAGCGCTGTTGGCATTAGCCATTATCAACTATCACAGTGCGAAATATCAATTTAGCGGTCTTCTCTCGACATTCGAACAACTTTATCATCCCCATCTTCCATGTCATTCACCTGGCGGGAAGCCTTGAGAAAAGACTAACGGCTGTCATTGGTTCATCATCTCGGGGCCGGAAACTATAATTAGAAATCTCCCAGGCGCCACCATTCAGCCTCGTTGACGAAGCGTCTCTCAGCTCAACATGCTCACTCACGTCTCCCAAATCTCTTCAAAACTATGCACCCTCAATAGAAACTTCCTTCAATCGTTATATACACTTAAGCTATCACTATATATAACCACAACCTGCCGCCAAATCTCTCCGCAATGGCGCGCAGCTTCGTTATCCTCCTCTTTCCAAGCCTCACATATGCATACACCACCTTCGAAACCAACTGTTCGATCCCAACGAACTCGACCAACTTCGTATCTTCTAACGGCACAAGAGGTACGATGGACATCCTCTGGAGCTGTCTCTTCACAATCATCACCTGCACATGGATAGTCCAGCACCTCAACGTCCCTGAACAACGAGAAGACCGCAATCCAGGCATATGGGGCACTATATGGTGGGCTATAAAAAGGGGGTGGACAAGCGCGAAATGGATGTTGGTCACAGTCCTCGCACCAGAAATCCTGCTAGCCAAGAATGTGGGGGATCTCACTACTGTCAAGCTGGATTTGGAGAAGCTACAAGACTGGGCAGCTCAGGATGGAGTACCATGGACCAGAACCCATTCGCTGTTCGCAAATATGGGAGGGTTTGTAATTCGAAGGAGTTCACCTAAACGGGCTGTGACTACAACATTTCCCGAAACCGGGACAGCCCCACAAGAGCCTGTACCTCGAACAAGAGAGACAGCGGGCTGGAAAGCAAAACTCCGCCGCAGAATGGGATAGAAATCAAAGTCTGATGTTGCGTTCGCCCCTCCTGATGCTCACGAGCAAAATCCAACAGAGAGCAAAGAGCCCTCAACCGCTGAGCTCGGTCTATCTGCCAACGCATCCCAACCCGTCCTAATACACCTCCTAACCCAAGATATCGTCCTCCTTCGCTCAAAAGGCCTTCTACCAAAGCTACCCTACATTACACTGGAAGAAATAAACGACAAATCCAAATCCGATAGCCTTATACGAGCCATTATAGTCGTCCAAATAATATGGATGGTAATCCAGATTATCGCCCGCGCCTTCCGCTCCCTTGCAATCTCACAATTGGAGGTCTCCGTCGTTGCGTTCGCGACCTGCGCTATTATACTTTACGGTATAAATTGGGAGAAGCCTAAAGGTGTGCAAGTGCCAATAACAATTATTTCTTACCCCGGCCCTTTCCCTAAAGACACTATGGAAATTGTAGAAAGAGACAGAAACGGAGCCGATATTAGCGTCTTTAGCGGTTTAATGTTCTTGGTAGAAAAACTTTTTACTTGTCTATACGACGGCGAGAGCACTGTAAAATGGCCGCTTGGCAAACCCATCCCCAACGTCTATAACCGCGACGACCCCTGGGTGAATCGGATAATGGGTGAGTCTGTTCTCTCCCAAAGCGATATCTTCGGTCTTTTCCTCGGCACTGCGGTCTTTGGCGCTGTGCACATCGCGGCATGGAATTTCGTCTTCCCTACGCCCGTCGAAAGCCTTTTGTGGAAAATCGCCGCTATCTTATGTACGACGATGGGTTTGGTTTTCGGGGGTTACATGGTAACCTTATCTACTTTTTCTGATATTGAGTCGCTGGGGTATATATATAAAATAGCGTTAGCAATTTTATTTTTCTTAATCCCGGCGAGTTATGTGGTTTGTAGGTTGTTTTTGGTTGTGGAGATTTTTAGGAGCTTATGTTTCTTACCGCCAAGTGCGTATATAGCCACCTGGGCGACGAACGTGCCGCATGTTGCTTGAGATCGATTGTATTTGACGGGGCTATATGGGATATGGATTCGATATTTATATGTTTGATTATGAAATAAGTAATGAAATAACACTCGATGATGATTACAATCTTTGATCTCTTGATCGTTAGAAGTGTCTATGGCACTAGTGCAAGCAATCTAGTGATTTGTGAAATATTGAATTTATTTCTATACTAAATTCCGCTTGTTTGATGTTTCTGGTAGACATATAAATAAAGTATTTGAGAAGGATGTATAAACACTACCGCAAGTAAGTTTATCCGAGTCCTCGCGTTCAACTTGATTTCCGCCAGTACTTTTTTCCCATACCTCATATCCACTTCCTGCCTCTCACTACATGGTAATCCCCTTATACCACCCTCCACTCACGAACCCTCCTCGCCTAATCTAATCCCCACTCAAACTCTCTTTCACCCCTATGAAAGAGCGGGACGCGTAAGGAAAGAAGGAGGAAGTGGCAAGAAAGGAGTTGTATCTGGTAGATTGAGTTAATAGTCGTAGGCGTTCGGAAGTGGGTGATGATTGAAAAAAAAGCGTGGACGTGACGAGTAGATGAGGATTAAATAAAGATTAAAAGATTGTTATCACCTGTAGAAATGCACAATTATTATATTTTTCTGTCTATACGTGGGACTGCTCGATCACTTATCTCCTCGAGCGCAGCGAGGACCGGGGGTTTGTGGGCTGGCCCCTATGAAAACAACTTCTGTAAATACAAAAGCTGCGCTTTTACCCCCTGTGAATATTCTATCCACGGCCCCTAGTTTTTCCTCATTGTCCTTCCCCACAACATCACATGCTCTTTTCAAAAGTCTCAACATCCCAAACTTGATATTCGGCCTTCCTATTCACTCTACACTCCATTGACAACTAATTTTCTCTTAACAACAAAAAGACATCCCCTTGACAACAATATATCAACAACTTAATCACATATATTCCTCACCCACACATCACTGCAACTCCACAACAAGCAAACAATGTAGCCTGGCAACCCACAACTTCACTTGCTTAGTTCCATCTTGCCAGTTTACGTGAATCTTTGGAATTGTCCTTGAGGAGTCTGGCTAGAGACGGGAAGGGCTTATATAGACAGACAGATCGAGGTGAGTGGTGTGGTGAATTTGATTACTTGATTAAAAGGCGTTGAGTGGTTTTGTGCAGTGTATCAGGTGTTTGAAACCATGCTGGACTTCATGGTGAATTTGCTACCTAGCTTTTTTTTGAGACCGTTCTTCTTGAATTCATGGGATATTCAGACTGATTTCCGTGCAGTCAAGCAGAGGGGTACCCGAGAAAACCTTCAGAAATCTTGATTCTGTTACGAAATGTTGAGAAATGTTTGCAGGAGTCCTTCTCGCCAAATTTTTATTTATTCTTCAAGGACAATTGGAATGCTTAATTATTTTCCTTCTGATCAAGCTAGTAATTAATTGTAAGAATAATCATTGTTCTACGTGTAATTCTAACGTTGCAAGTATATACTCAGAATCTGGGGATTTTTATATCACGGGCAAATAATATTATTTTGGGGTTTATGGGATAATAGAAACGAGCTGATTTTGTTATAAGGAGATGTAGTGTTATAACATTAACTTATTGCAATTCACTTACTTCTTATTGTCCTAGCCTTGAAGGACATTCAAAAGCCAAATATCTGAGTATAAATCCATTCATTCAAACCGGAATCGGAATGCTTACAATCACTAAAGTAAGTTACCACAATTCTTCTCTTGAAAACAATAATCGAACACACGAAACCTTCCTCGAGAGCCCACCACAGCAAGCCTACTGAATAGCGAGGATCAGCGAAAAGGCGTTTGTTGCTTACGATTTGAATTCTAAGCACTTAATTACGTAACGAGCGAGTACCCATAACGAACGCTTCTTCGTCAAATCTTGATATCAACAACCTCGCGACATCGATAATCTTCTTTCATCAAACATAGTTAACAAAGAAGCAAGATGTCCTTCACATAGTATACGCATATTATGGCACACCTGTTTGTCACAGGCCCTGCTATAGGGAGATTTACTGTTGTCGAAAGTGAGCCAGCTTTAGTGGAATTCTGGGATGAATTTTTGTATTGGAAGGAGCCGAGAAATGTAGGTTTACAGGCTAGACTTTTTGTAGGATTTTTTCGGTTATCTCAGACGACAAATTGTGCTTTTTTGTTCCCGGCTCGGTTAGTCAGCATCGCCGCTTTGCTTAGGCACTACTCACCCTTGTCTCACCCTCTGCTCAGGTTAAGTCACGTTCCTGCTCTGCTTCCAGGTGGGCAATTATGATATGCTTACTATCTGGTTCTTCTCTACAATGTTTATTAACTCTATACGAGTATAGTTAAGGGGACAAACTCGATTAAAGTGGCCAGCCGCGATTACCTAGTCTGGCACGCTCGTACGATGATACACAACCACTCCATGCTGCGAGGCTGCCGTCTAACTAAACCGTACGAGCACGACCTCGACTCAACCTGTCCTCCCAACTCAACAAATCCAGATGCTATGTTCTTCAGCACTTCTACAATAATGCCCTGGGACCTAGACTAAAGGTCTTTGTGGGCCTATACTTAACACTCTTAGGGACCTGCATGTGTTGGAGCCGCTAAATCGGATACAAGATTCTCTAATGTTTTCCAAAGCAATGGCCCTACGTTGCACGATCCCAATGCTGGTTATCAGGATACCTGGTAATCTTAAGTAAAGGCTTGAAGTAGGATATAATTTCACAGCGATTCAAGGGAATAGGAATGATCTGTCTTTGGATCTTAAATGCTCATTACCATTATCGATACATCCAGCTGTCACCGTCTTCCGCCTGGAATCCGTTATTATGTCCTTGATTTGATTGAGAGAGAAACTCAGAGGTGTTCCCAGTATTGAAACTTTCGGGCTCGTCGAAGGTCGACATTTCAGAACCATTAAACAGGATTTCAGAAGAGAAAGGGTAAGAATTATACAGAGCATTCTGTTCATAATTCTGAGGAGGTCCTTCTGGTGGGGGCCAGGTATCCTGTCTTGTGTCTTCGGCTGCTACCAGCGGTGGGAAACTCCACTCGAAACTGGTACCTTGTATTGCTATGTTTTCCTGAGACTGGGTAGCTCTGGATGATATCTGATTTTCTAGCACCACTCCACTATCGGCATTCGAACTCGTTGATGTTTCGAATTGGGTAGCTTGTAGGTCGTTACTGCGGTGTGTAGATGATGCTGAAACTTCATTCTCTGGCAATGTCGAGGAGACACTCAAGCGCTGATATTCCTCAAATAGAGTGTTGATCCCCTGGGCAATTACTCTTTCCAGATGCATCTGTCGCTGTTCTTCGGTGATTTCCTGCCCGACCAAACCTGGGCTGGAATCCAGTTGTTCTCTGATCATAATAGGCCCATGGGTGTTACAATATTCACGGAACAGACGCATTTCTATGGAAAGACTAGTGTTTATATAAGGTGAAGCTGGGCATGGATGTCTTGGGAATAGAATGTTCCAAATCGCATACCACTGGTCCTCTTCACATAATTTCCGGTTAGACTTTCTCGTCAGTTGTCGTTCTTTCTCTGTAGATATCCCATCTAAAGTCTCCGGGTCATTTGCTTGGCATGTTCCAACACCCACGTGCATTTGGAGAGTCTGTGCGTCTTGGAAGTTCGTCTCTAAGCAACACTGGCAATATCGCTTGGGGGTATGTTTCCTGCAGAGATGCTGTTTAACGTCTCGAATCCTGCTAAGTTTCTTTGTACAACAACTGCGGTGCTTAACCAAGTCGAATTTCAAATAAGGGCATGCAAGCGACCTTTGCGTTGCTTTATCTTCGCTGGCATGTTTCTTGCGCGGCGGCTTAAAGTTGTCCTTATTAGCCCCATCATCATCATCATCATCTTCTTCTTCTTCTTCTTCTCTGTCTCTCTTTCGACAGTTGTTTGAAGTACCGGTAGTAGTACCAGATCCATTTCCACTGGCATATGTTACAGACTGTCCCGCATTACTGCTTGGAGACAACTGATATTGAGTCAAACCTCGGAATTTGGTAAGCAGTGCTAAAAGAACAGTTCGAAGCACTGGATATGCCGGCTCATCAATATCCAGCGTGTCATCTTGGTTCGATGAATCAGATGTTGAAAAGAGGTCTGAATCTAAATATATGTCCAGAGATCCCGTCGTGGCCATAGATTGATAACCTTCGGCCAGCTGCGTTTCATCTTCTACCAACAATTTGCATTTCGGATCATCCATGTGAAGGTGTGACGGACTGTTTTCGAGAACATCATAAGCTCCCTTTTTAATGATCGAAGTACTTGAAACATGTTCACCCTTTTCAGACCCGGAGAGCGTGAATACATTTTCTTCCTCGCTAACCACATGTTGATTTTGAAATAAGCGAGGTGTATCCATCGGGGTTTCAATATCTGGGTCTATAAACAATTAGTAACATCTCAAACGCCATGGAATCAGGTTATATACTCTCTACGGCATCAGCTTGAGGCTCCGGGCACTGGCTGAGGATGTGACGACACGATTTGAGAACATGAAGATCAATGGGGCCAATCCAGGGATGTTGGCTAGTGCAACAAGTACACAATCTCCAGGGGCGAAACGGGTGCCAAAGGAAAACGTTACCGGTATGTTTTGCCAATTGTACCGTTAAATGCTTTCCTTGGAGAAGGATTTGTTCGTTGGCAATGGTAGCTTCGTTTGCCCGCAAATAATATAGGAGTTTGTCAAATGACAATTCAAGCCCCGGATACCCTTCTGGCCGACGAGAGATTGGAAACCCCTGGATAATACTTCCTTCAGATCCAACAAGGTCATGCCAGTATAAGTTCGAGTCTATAGGCCGTATGAGACCCTCACCAATAGCACACCAGCCTTTGTACTTTAGTCCTCTTGACAATGATGGGTTGGCATCAACAGCAAACCCTGTGATCGACGGTGTGTACGAATGAAAAGAACCTGTACTGTTTCTAAGAGCGGCACGAAACCAAGCTAGCTGCTCGCCACATTCTGCGATGAAGTGTGCTGGCCCGGTCGCTTTGACGAACAAGTGGGAGCCCCAAATTTTAGCTGCGAGACGTGTGTTATCCGGAAGAATTTCTATATGAGTATAAGTGCGGGCTATGTTAGAACTGAGCGCGATTGCAGGCCTTACCAGAATGTGTGTCTTCAGTGTCGTGGACGGCTTCCAGGATTACATCAAGAAGTCGTGATCCGTTTGCGAGCCACGTCTGGCTCAGATACTCCCTGACTGTTAATCCTTGGGCCACTTTTGGAGAACCTGTTAGGACAAGCGAGTTTTCCACTTGTGTTAGTTGTGTATAGAGCTCGTTTGGGAGTTCTCCCTCCTTCTCATTTTCCCACCGAAGTTCAAATTGGACTTCACAAGCACCAAGAGCTCGTCGTTTGCTAAGGACTCCAGTTGGGAGCTTTTCTAGTATTTTTCTGCGAATATTCTCAATCATAACAGGAGGCTGATTCGTACTACACTGAATGGAGAGCTCTTTTCTCACACTTGAGATAAACCACTCGTAGGCGGGGCTGTTGAGAATGACCTGTTGATAGACAGCCAGATCGATCTCTGGAATAATTTCATCTTCATCTTTCACTCCTTTGAAAAATTCGTCACGTTCAGAGAGCGGATGATCTTCTTCGGCTTTGCTGCTCCACATCTTCATTTTATCGGCTATTGACATTCCTTTGGAACCATCTTGCCAACTGTCGGGTTCATCATCCTCCTCAGGATGACAAACCATTGCTTCAAGTTGCGCAATGATCTCCCTGATGGAGCTTGTTAGTCCAAATCTGCAATCTAAGATTGATCCACTTACTCATGCCGCTTGTGAATGAAGTACATTATTTCTTGATTCACTGGGGTGGAAGAATCATAGCCAATCTTGATTGCAAAGGCTTTCATAAGTTCGGGTAGAGCACTGGATATTGTGCTCCAAATTTGGGAGTCGAACTGTTTCCCGAGTTTGCCAAAAATATTGCTGCATAGATCGGCAATATATTGTTGAGCTAGAGGTCGGGCAACTGTGCTCCCAGCTGAGTATATGGTCTTGGAATCCTCGCCATCTGTTTTGTTTATCGTACCAGTGGACTTATTCTTCTGGGAAGATCGTGGCTGCTCCATTAACTGTAAATTCGACGTGTTGTTTCTATTAGGCGCAGACGCGTAACCAGAGTCGGTGAGAGGTATGTCCTCTAAAGCAGTTTCATCTTGTTGAGCACTAGGTCGAGAAACTGTGTTCCCTGCTGAGTATACGATCTTAGCATCCTTTCGGTTTATGCTGTCTGTTACATCAATGGCCAGGATGCTTGCATGGATTGGAGATCCTGCAGATCTGGAACCAAGACTTAGGCCACCGCCTCGGGACTTATTGCTGTCGATATCAATCCACTCCATGATATCTTGCTTGGGTAAGCCTTGACGTCCCATGAAATGATCGTCGATATGATCGAAGCGTTCGTTCCATGATTCAAGTCCTCTCTTAGTAAGATCAATCAATCGGATGCAAAATCCACACCAGAAGCGAGTCTGGAAACTCCGTCCAATGCGGCAAGATTCCAGTTCGGATTTGACGACCTCTTTATCCGAGATGGAATGGTCCTTGGTCAAATGGTCTTGGAATGTCTGTCGGCGGTAACAGACCTTGATGCAGGGGCTGCCTTCTGGCTCCTCTTGGTTGCAACGCCATGACTCAAGTTGAAAATGTTGCGAGTTCTCATGACGCTTCCAATCGTTCTTACTGCCAAAGGTTTTGTCACAATTTGAAAATGTGCAGCCATAAGGCCGCCTGTGACGTTTCATATTTCCTGTCCGGTGTTAGAAAATGGCATCAGTTAAAGAAAAAGATCAATTAATTATATAGACTCGACAGGACGTCGTCCAAACTTTCCACGGGTCTCGCAAGTGACTAGATGCTCACTCTTGCTGCCTGCTGTCGATCCAGGCTCTAATGGTTTTGGAGAATGTCGCGATCCCTTACCTTCGAGTTCTTAGGCAAATTATTTCATGTATTGTCACGATCTCCTTTGAATGTCGCTTTATCTATGAGCCTTGACGGTGGTCAGCCGCTTGGACAGTCGATTCTCTAAAGCGCCTTCGCCAACCCTGGGACAGTTCGGGGCAATCAGTGGTTGTCTCGGGGTAGAAGAGATCAAGATAGTCAAAAGAAGAATGACGAGAAATCTCTGTTCGCAGGCACTGCAGAGGCCGACGTCGAGGGTTGCAAGGCTGCGCCGTGCGGCTGAAGTCAAACAGCACAATTGTGCTCTTCAACGTGACTAATCCAAGACAACCCATCACCCGCATCCCCGCTTCTTAGTTTTAACCAATGAGAATACAAAACCACACCTGTGATAATACCATCATGAGAACAATTGTGGTCTGGTAGGGTTTCGACTATGGAATTGCTAGACCACCAGACTTGTACATTAGGAAGGGTGAGTTTGAAAGATTGTGCACTGTAATTAATTATAGAAGATGTGCTTTGGGTTGTTTATGTTGGACTCAGATTCATAGCAAGAAAAGAGAGTGACGAAAACTTATAAGACTGCTATAATCAACCTCAAATAAGTTGACCATTATATTTCCGTTCAAAACCAGACCAATTAAAAGCATATATTGCACTTAAAAGTACAAAACATTGCCATGTCTACCAGATCCGATCCCTCAGCGACTCTAAGAGGAGAGACTTCCACATCCAACAGAGATACCCACTCGCCAATGCTGGAGAACTATCTCACCAGTCCCCTTACAGTTACAGAGAGATTGGCCTTTCCACAATTGCCAAATAAAACATCCAAGGCAGTTCCGGAGAAGATAAAGGACACGTTGAAGTTAAACGAGGGACAGGAGCCAACGTAAAAAGAACAATTCATTCAATTGTATGAGTTGCAATTCTGTAAAAATCATTTCATTGGGCCGAAGCTATCGATATGAAGTAGAGCTTTGGGTCTTTGGGGATTATATTTCAATCTAGGAGATTTTTGAGGGTGCAGCTATGGTGTACGCCGGTTTGGGAAGTAAAACTTGGACATCCCGTCAAAAGTTTGTATGAGGGGCGCGGAAATACAGGATGTATGGCTCAGACTATTAGGGAAAAGTCATTGGAAGCAGTAAAATATCAATAGTACAGGTGACTTTACATTTGTCGTCGCAAGATGTTGCTTCTAGTATTTCTGGTGACATGACCAAAATGGTAATGGGGGTTAGTAAAAGGCGGAGTATTCAGGCTCGAGTCTAGCTGTCATCATCAGAATAATATAAAAACATGAGCTGTGAAATAGGCTAGGAATATGAGCTGTGGAGCTTGGTTCTCAAATGATGCGGAAAAAATCCATAAGGACGTGAGAAGAATTCAAAGCTCGCAAAAGAGGTCTATGACATGGGAATTCGTAGCGTCGAATTAATAGCCACTACAAAGAGGGATCCTCGATAACCGGGTTTCGATTAAGGAAGAAAGAGAATATCTCTGCACGAGACGGGGGCCAACTGCCAAAATAAAAGTTCTAGAACAATTCCTACCTATAGGATGAGTGACGAACATGGGTAGACCGTGGTCGCGTGAGAAAGAGATTCAGAGGGATTCAGGCGCTAGTAGCGAAAACCAAGGAACGAAAAACAAGATTGCGAGGTTGGAGGACGGAAAAATCGATATATCGAATAGATTCATATATTCATAAGCATTCCAAACACAAAGCCCTCCTCGGATCAAGATTCTCAAGCCGCGCACTTTTCGCCGCGCCCCTCAATATAAACCTACTGATACCGATCACCTTACCCCTGACACAGCCATTCTGTGTGCCCCAGAACGTATGCTCTGTTGTACCCCGTTCATCGGAATTCAATTCCAGAATTTCACCCAGTCTATGGAGTCCTTCGATTTTCATCGGGCTTTTCCCATGGAATTCAAGTGTGATTCTTCCACTTTAAATATTCGCAGCCAGGTAAGGTTTGCCCATAAATTGAAGATATATTTGAGTCTTATGATATCGATAAAGAATTGAACCCTTTTAAGTGAAGTTATAGCGTATTACAAAGCCTTAAGCTAATTTAGTCTCTGCCTCCATATCTCACTTCTTTCTAGCTGTGATTTTTTCGCATGTCTTTCCTAATTCGAGACTTGGCAATTAATTATTAGGTGGTAAACTTGAACGATCCCAAATGGTTCATGATCTAGACTTATATTCGATGGGATGTAGGTTTTCTTTTTGAAGAGTCGTGTTTATCGAAATGTTGTTCATCACACGGACATCGGCCAGTTATCGAATCTACATTGCTGTCAACATGAATCAGTCTCGCTCAAAAGTCCAAAGTGCAAAGCTCACTTTCAATCTCAGCCAGTAACTGTATGTGCCGAGAACAAAAAAATCAAAATCTCAAATCTGTCATAGGTACAGCTCGTACAGTTTTCTGTTTAGAAAACATCGCTCATGCCGTGCTCAGTAAATCTCCAGGATTTGAGGGACAATCAATTCCTCCAGAAAGGAGGATTTTCTATTATTTCTAGTACTCTTTCATTATGATTTGATTTGTTTTGATAAAGCCTTAAAATTTGAGGGACAATCTATTTGGCATCAATAGGTAGCCAAAGGTTCTTCGAAATCCGGTTTTGGCTGTCTCTTTAGGATAGCCTTCGTTACTCTCGCATTCGACTGGAAGTGTTCCTTCCCTTTGTCCCCATTCCTGGGAGCGAACCCCTTTATGTTTTCGAGGTGCCATTTTCCTTTGTCTGCATCTTCTTGCACATTATACTCTACAAATCTCCCAGAATTTGAGGGAGAATCAGCTCCTCAAATTGTCCGACGCTTTGATAATTGACTAAGTGCTACATAAGTCGCAGACTTACAAAGGATCGAACAATGAGATGGAAGACTATGTACAATTCCAATCTCATGTCTCGACACATGAGCTTTGATTATCTCAAGTCTGTTAGGACAATTCACAAAAGGGAGGTACTTCAGTACTCCTTCAAATTTGGCTTGCCGCGATTCCTACATCCACTACTGCTCTAAGAATGGATTTGTACATCACAAACTCGGGATTGTCAGAAAAATTCCCCTCTTAACCCATCCTCGGCACCAATGTTAAGCATGAGGACCCGCTTATTTCATGATATATTTACAAATTGCCCAATGCGGCTAGTTTGTTTGCGGGCCGCCTTACCCCTATTTGGAAAATCTCAACGACATCTCTTCCCTTCTTTTTCAAAATTTCTTCAAATCAATAAATATCCTCAAACAACATTGTTGGAGGCTTCTGCTACTGTCGCGAGTGCGGTAACATATGGTCGGGAATGCTTGTGGCGGCACCGACTCGCTCCTTCCACATTGAAATAGAGTTCGCATCACGTGTTTTGTTTTGAAGAAGAATCAGCTCAGCGCCTTGATGATTGGGGGGACATTGGATGCTTGTCGCTCTTTATAATGTTATTCTTCTGCTTCTTTGTCTTCTGCGTGCTCGAGCGAGTGTACATGTGCCATAGCGATCGGAGATGAGCGTTGGTCTCTCACTGTCGCCATGGCTCCGACCGCGATGACTACTGAACGACTAGGCATAAAACATGGAATTGAGAGGGTCTATGGATAGCATCCTGATCATGGCATATCTGGGATATTGCTTTTATCATGGCAGTCGTGGAGAACTGGGCTGGCAATGACCAGAGTTTCGTACGGTCGCATACGATTGAAGACTTCGACGAACTCAACAGCTACAATAGCAAACACATCTTCATTTGATTGCTATACAAGTTACTGGTTTCAAGAATCACATTCCATTACGTTTGAAGATGTTTCACAGGTGCTGTTTGTCCTCTGCGTGCTCTGATTCTGCTTTCCCCGAATGATGTGTAGGAGAGAGAGAGCGTTTCCTCTCGACCCAGTCCCAGAATTAGCGTGAACAGCTCGGCAATCACTCACCAAGCGTAGGAAAGTCACTTGCTGGCCAGTCGCTACAACGGAACCGCTTCAGTTGGAGCTAAAGTGAGCGCAATCACTCACTCGTTTTAGCGTCCTGCCCATATCTATATAATATCGCCCTCCCTCCCACTTCTCCCTTCTTTTCATCGGAGCAACACAACACTTTATGTAACGCCTGTATAACAGCACAACATTCACAACACTTCTTCTCCACTTTTTCTTTCTTCTATCCTCTTCTTCTCTTACACCTTCGACTTTGTTGATGCAACCGGTCGCACCTCATCTTACCTTGCTCTGGTCTGGTATTCATTCTCTCCAACCCTTCCATCTTGTTCTTGTCCATCTTACTGACGTCTCTGTTGCCGCAGACTTTCCCTTGCCATCCTTCCTCACCTCACCTCATCGTCCTTCCTCACCTCGTCGTCCTTCCTCACCTCGTCGTCCTTCCTCACCTCGTCGTCCTTACCTCACCTCCTCACATACATCATCGGTCGGACACACACACACATACACACATACACAACTCGTGTCATAGGGCTGTGATCATACCTTTGGTAAGACACTTGGGTTCTGCTAGCGATGCTTTTCTGTCTGCCAGCCTGCCACTGTTCAAGCGAGTGTTGGAAGCAGCTTCACTCCCTCGATATCCCGTCCTCAGACATAAGCACGGCTCTCATGTATCACTCGGTGATCGTAACCCGCCTACTTTGGTTGGGGGGAGTGTCTCTGAGTTGGGGCTCTGAATCTCACGCTTTGGACATAAGCACGGCTCTCAGGAATCATTCGGTGATCGGAACCCGCCTACTTTGGTTGGGGGGAGTGTCTCCAAACTGAGCTCTTTCGAGGTGTCTTGAACAGCAGAGAACAAAGTTGTGATCTCTGTGTTCGCGCTTCGGGGGCTTGGATGGACCTGTTGGCTGCATTATACCTTCAGGGAGCGTAAGGAGCTTGCTGTGTACTGAGCGCGTGTGTCACCGTTGCATTGTTGAATTCTTTGTTTCTCGAGGTGCTGGGCGGAAATCCCTCTTGCTGGTTGTGTCTTACTCAGCTGGCCAACCCCAGCTGACAGAACTACACTTGCAGGTCTTTGCGATGAGCGACTCTTTCGACGATTCATCGAGGTGGACAACTGTTCGGGGAGACAGGGAGAGCAATCTGGGGGTCGATGTCTGGGGTCGGAGGTGGGTGGAACTTTTGCAGACTAGTAGTAGAATGGATCAATGCTTTAACCTCACAACATGACTTTCAACTTCCGCCTGTGCTCTTGAGACCACTTCTTCGAAATCAGTTACAGTCCATACAATTCCTCATCAATACATATCTTCAAGTCAACTAGTCAGCAAGGCGGTCACTAAACAGTATACGATAAGGTGGCGAAATGCTTCACGATAACAACACCCACTGTGCATTTCAAATCGCATTTCAAATCGCATTTCAAATCTCATTTCTAGCATTCATCTCTATGCCAGAGATGAAACTGTTCATCGAGCGTCTCTAATTAGTGCTGGTTGTCCAAGCATCGAATTCTCATGGGAGTTGAGTGGATTGTCTGCAGGTAAGTGTAAGTTGAGAACGAGTATTAGATGACAGCTCGTCTGCAAGTTGACTACCGAAGCCGTGTCTGAAATGATCTTCCTTGGCGTTAGACTATCATGATAATAGACTTTTAGAATTGTTCTACGTGGCTCTAAGGCTATAACTCAGCGGCTGCTAGCCTGAATTGGTCAAGAGATCGTTTGATGCGGGGTTGTTTAGTACAGAATACGCGGAGTATACATGTTTCTACTATATCTACATACTCGAGGACTAGCCAGGACTTCTACAAAGTGGATTCGAATGATGCCCAATTGTCCTTCGCATACCGAAAGGGTCAGACTTGGACGGCTTCGTTCCGTAGTTAATTTCCGATTGGCTTCTTTCAACGACATCTCTCCATTGTAGATGCTTTTCGCATGAAAAGACACAATGAATCTCAACGAGTGTATTCTTCTGTTTTCAGTATAGAATTCTCTGCAAGGCTTTCGATATCAAGTTTTTCCGCTCCTTCCTAAGTCCAGTTGCGACAAGGTTCGCAGATCACGTGGAGTCGTTTCTTCAAATCTTCTTGCCAAATTCGAGTGCTCTACGAATCAACTGTTTGTCATCTGCTGTTCTTTGAGCGAGCTCTTTTATGCATTGAGAGTTGGAATCCAGGATCTGCCTCCAACGCTTCTGGACCCTTGGGTCGATCTTTAGTTGATTCCATTCTCGCGATGAATCCGCTCGAACCCTCGAACTTCGCCTTGCCTTTGATCGATCTGCGGACTCGAAGCGTGGGAATAGGAGTTGGAGATTCGTCATTATAGGATATTTGGTATATTTCCGCCTTCTGCTGAGTGCCTTTGACCTCGTTATATCGTGAACAGTGGCGGGCGATCAATCTACATCCTCGGGGCATGGGGGATGATCGGAGGATCTCCCGCAATAGATTCCTCGGCATACCTGCGCCTTCTTCCACCTATTTTCTTCTTCGTCGAGTGGTGAAAGGTGGAAACCTGGCAGGGTAGATAATGTAGATTATCGAGCGCGTCCGACTCAGCAGTGTACTGCAATATGTATTGCGCTTTGTACAATTTATTCTTCGCGGCCCTATAGTCTCTGGACGGGGACACTTGGGCTCAGGGGCATATTCAGAAGATAAAACATCTTCTTCTACGTTTGAGATGTACAGCTAGATTTCTTCTAGTGTAATGGTCGATCAGAGTACTCCTATTGTCCTAGATTCCAAACCTCTATTCATGGATGTACCTCCTTCATCTCACAATAGCGAATGCCCATCTTCTCTCTTATATTCCTAGAACTGCTCCACCATGAACCTCTGGTATAGTAGATGATTGGAATGGTACCCTCTCTTATAAAATAAGGTTTGCAGTCTCCAGCATTTTCAACAAGTCGAACTTGCCCAGGGAGAATAGGGCGAATTAACAGCTCGCCAATCAGCCACCAACCCTCTCTATGCCATCCTTGACATCGATCTTTCCTGTATTGCAATCACTCAACCATTTTAACGTACTGTCAACCAGTACATAATCTCGCCCTCGCATCCTCTTTCTTTTCTTCTCTTCTTCTTCTCTTCGAGCGTGTACGTACGCTTCAATCCACCCCAACGCTCAGCACTTATAGCTGACGATTTTTTAGATTCAGTACATGAATCCATTCTTCGAGCTCATTCTGTAAGTTTTATCCTTTTCAATCTCGTGTTCCCCTTGCATACTTCTTGGTCGCATCAATCCAGATGCACCGCCTCTCCATCATCCATCGCCCATCAAGCATCCAGTACCAGCATCACACATTAATTTCTCATCATCATCGACCAAGCATCCTACCCATTTGGTTCACATGCTAACGTATTGATAGACCAGCTTACACTCTCAAAATGTACGTTCCTATCAGCTTGACTCCCTTCTCCACGGTCACAATCAACGACCACCATCGACAAACATCTGCAGATATCAACAACGGCTCCACCAACGCACACCTGATACCATCAGCATCTACGAGCTATTCTAACTTACTGCAGATCATCCGAAAACTCATCTTCCAACGTTCGGTTCGTGAGATTGCCCACGACTTCAAGTCCGACCTCCGATTCCAATCTTCCGCCATCTGTGCTCTTCAAGAGTCCGTCGAAGCCTACTTGGTCAGCTTGTTCGAGGACATCAACTTGTGCGCTATGTTACGCTTTTCTCCTTTCACCTACATCATCAAACCTCTCTCTCTCTCTCTCTCAATGATGTCATTTCCGTCAAGTGTCGCTTTACACCTTACTGTCACTCTTGTATCACTGTCATGTTCGAGTCTTGCTCTTGTTCCCTCAATTGCGATTTCGCTTCAATGTCTGTGAATAACAGTATAATGAGGAAGTTATATAGGATAATAAGGATAGAGCCGAGCCAAGAGTATGTATTCAGAACTCTTTCCTCTTTTCCTACCGTTCATTTTGCATTTTCTATTTGTAGATCGATGGTTGTCTGTCCGTTTTCTGATCATGGTTCCATTATAGTACAGGCGTAGAAGTGATGTCCGGCGGTGTGGGGCGGGTGGTGGCGGTGGCGGATTAGTTGTTCTCCTTCCTGAGATGTGTGGACACGATTCAAGGATATGAATAAGTGCTAATGTCAGTCATGTGATCAGACAATAATGGACTTGGTTTCGGACAATGAAGCGAAACGAGCGATTATTCTACAATCAATGTCCCTACTTATCGGGTTCATGCTTGGCTGGTTTCTGCGGGGCAGTGTCTAAATTCTTAGTCTTAGTTTTTTTTTTTCAATTGATTATTGTTGACCCCGAGCATCTCCTTCTCGGAATAAAGTGATTGGTAACAACTGGAAACTCCGAAGTTGGACGAGGAACGTGTATGCTTTCACTTGAATTCGAATACTAAAAAGAGTTCATCCCGTCCCACAGAGGTTACTGGGTCCGGAACAATCGTCCTCAATCCACTAACTCTGCATTTGTCTATCTTCGTGCTCCGCAATGGCAAAAAAAAAGAGGACAAAAACAGAGCACGAAAATTAAACCAGCAAAAACTCTATCAAGAGAGACCCAACTTAATGGGTCTCCATCTATTTAGAGAAACCTAACTTAATAGGTTTTTTGTGGGAAGGAGTTTCTTGGGAGCTACCAGAGCCCATTAGTTTGGGAGGTCGATCACGGACCCGAACATTACACCATCTTGTGGTTCTTGAAATAAGGTTCGCTTATTATAATCTATATAGGTAGGTCGCTTAGCGGCGATCCAAATTCCGTGTGCTGGATCCTGTATGTATACCCGGAGACTGAGACATGACGTATGGCGCTTAACGAAAAGCGCGAAAACAGAATCTAGATTAGATTGAGGTATACATTACCTCGATTTCTAGCTAGGTTCACTTGTGTTGGGCAGTTTTACTTGGTGCACGGAAAATGGTGGAGATTCAACTCTCCTCGGAGTGGAGGAAGGGAATTAGCGAGGCTGGAATTGAGGAACATAGATGTTTCAAATATGTGTAGGAGGAACTTGAGTATTAGTGGATTTCTAAGCTGTTAAGATGTGAAAATAAGAAGAGACAATAGAAACTTCATCCCCAGGACCAAATATAGGTGACGTGGATCAGGTTCAATGTCCGGGATAATCTGGGACTTTGTAGATCTTGGTCAGTACATTTCGACATGGCCATACATGTCTTCACTAGAATGTATGACTCTCGCTGGCAACACCCGCTCAGGTTCAAGTGGATGGATGGTTGAAAGTCCTAAGATATCATGGTCATTGAGGTTGGAAAAGAGATCCATTTCGCAAATCTGGCTAGTGCTACGGCAACGCAAATACAGCAAAGGATATCATTACATGCTACCCGGAACTCCCTCGAATCGTTCGCATACGGGGGATCTAATCGCTCTCGCCACTGTCAGAACCTAGATCAATTTGAAGAGTCAGCAACTTATCGTGATGAGGACAAGTAAATATAAGGACTACAAGCGCACATGCCTCATCCTGGAGACAGTGACTTCGCCAGCACCTCGTTTGCTCTCAATTCGACATTTAAAAATAGATGGAAGTTATACGTACCATCAGAGGAACCAACATCTTCATCGATGGGTCTACGAGGGGGTGTCCATTTAACCACCATGTCGTTTTGGAAGTCCCTTAAGCCGCCCTGAAGATCTGCTCCAGCCCACCTCTTCACTTGTGGATCCGAAGTATTGTTGAAAGTAATTCGTTGCGGGTCCAGATACTCCAGATCCGTCAATTCTTGTGAAAGCAATGACAGATTTATGGCAGATAGCTTGAGTTTGTACTCGGAGAGTCGGCCAAAGAACTCAGCCCAAAGGTTGACCTTTTCTGCCAACTTTTCCTGGTCGTGCTCCAACATCTTAACTTTGTGCAAGCTGACTGTATGTAGGGTAGCTTGAAACTTCTGAAAGATGGCCAACAGGACTTTGGGAGACACTGATAACATGCCAATGTCTAATTGTTGAAGATTTCGAAGGTCGACAGGTGGCGGTGGCTCGAGGTTGGAGCCTGCGAAAGTGCCGTTGGAACTGACAGAAGTATTTGGCTTGGAAAACCATGACAAAAGCTCGCCGCCCTGGTCAGATTCGCGATCTTTAACGTTGAGGCGCAGATGCTCGAGGTGAGGAACCTTCGAGAGAAATTTTCTCAAGAGGTATGCAGGGCATTTGGATAACTTGTTGCCTTCGTTCACGTATAACGGGAAGAATCCGACGGATATATCCAGGAACAAAGTGCGAAGCTTGCCCAACACGGGCTCAATGGCCCGTTCAAGATGCTTCGGAATGTTGAATGCATGATCTTGGAGAGTGCAATTTCGTAATATTACTTCAAAGTTCTTGGCTTGAGAGTTGCTTTTGCCCAAGGCGCGAAGTAGACTGAGAAAAGTGCGACTGATGTGTAGGTCTCGTTCGTTCATGCCTAAGTGACCGGTTGAATATGCTGTTCTTTCCAGTGCAATCCCGGTTTCGAGGAGAAACGTAGAAACACCATAACCTACAAGAATCAAAATTAGTAAAGGTTTGCTACAATACATACATCAAGTCGTATATCCCGCTTGGGACGATAGGAAGAATATCAGGACATGCACAGAATCATACTTCTCCATTCTATTTCGGGATGATCTCGAGTCCGAGACCGAGAATTGAAGTCACGCATTCCAACAGTCTCAAGGTTGGTCAAATTGGAGAAAACCTCGGCAAGCATTTCGACATCTTGGCTGGTGTTCAACATGGCAATGTTGTCGAGTTGTTGCCGCAAGATGTTGTTTTTTCGAAGCTCCAATCCAGGGCGTAAAATGGTCATTTGGCGGAGTGCTGCCGTAAAATCCAGTCGCTCCAGACCGAAGATGACATGCTTCAAAGATTTGGCGAATCTAGACTGTGAGATGTCAAGGAGGGCTTGCAAACTGAATTCGCTGATCATGAACTTTTTCTTGGCGAAGAATTCTCGAGCGAATGATGTGTGAATGGAATCTTCGATGAGCTTGCTCGTAAGACGGAGTGCGCCATACTCGGGAGTAGTGAGATAAGAGGTGATATGGAGAAGCACTTCGGTCGGAATGGACTCCAAGGTAGGAGATTCATGGTCGGTATTCGCCATTGGAGTGTCCATCTCCAGAACCCAAACTAAATTCTTGATGACTGCGTAATATTTTCAGATCCAACAAAGAGTTTTCCTGATAATTAGGGAACAGAACGCAGGCAGCAGCTGGAGACGTTGAAGAGTTGAGAGAGAGATTGATAGAAATTTAAGGCGAGGTAGTTCGAAAAAGAAACACTAGCACGTGTCTTCGCGTCTTAGCGCGAAAGGCTACCTACGCTTGATCGAAAAGAGCCAAGCGTCAACATTTCGTCACGGTGCCTTCTTCGAACCCAATTCATCTTTCACTTTTTTTTCCATCCAATTCTGCGTCATCAGAAAGGAGCCCTCCTGGATGTCAAATTCGAGCAATTGACACCATCTTCATTTCCTCAGTGCTCGCGGCCTTCCCGAGCCTGTCCATGATCATGGCATCCTTGCAGGGATGTGTCATTGCGCTAAGCGGAACCTTCTCCGGACGCACTCAGCAAGAACTCGAGGAAGAATACATCAAACCTCTCGGCGCCACCCTTTCCAAGACTGTCACCAAATCTATCACTCACCTAATTGCGACGGAAGCCGATTTCTCGAAGCCTTCTCTGAAAGTAAAGCAAGCTTGGTCACATGACGTGCCCATCGTAAAGTTGTCCTGGTTAGAAGATTGCTTAGAGCAAGGCACCAGGTTGATTGAGGCTTCTTACGAGTTTAATTCTTCGAGTACGCCACTTGCGCAATCATCTGTCAATACCAATGTTGCCCCTCGAAAGAGAGCGGTCATCACGATCGATGACAGCGATGATGATCAACCGACTGTGCCCATGAAGAGAAAGAAAGCTACACCTGCTAATGCCAGTTCTATCCAACCTCAGCCTGCTTCTCAGTTGCCAGCAATTGTTGCATCCAGAGTCTCGGGTTTCATCGCAGAGTCCAAAACCAAATCAGATCTCACCAAAGGCCCGACGAACGTTGCCAAGGTAGCATCTGTCGTCAACATCCCTCTCGATGAGACTTGTCCTCTTGCCCAGTACGCCGTCTATATAGATGGTGATGGAATGATCTATGACGCATCCTTGAACCAAACTAATGCAGGTAATAACAATAACAAGTTCTACCGCATTCAGGTAAGTGGTCAATTCATGCAATACTCCGCATACGGTTCCTAATATCTGCTCAGCTTCTCCGCAATGGAAGCGGTGACCACAAGACATGGACCCGATGGGGGAGAGTTGGTGAACGTGGACAGAATAAGGTCCTAGGAGACGGTTCTCTACATGATGCCATCCGTCACTTCGAACACAAGTTCAAGGACAAGAGCGGTCTTGCTTGGGCAGATCGCACAGCCAAACCCAAATCTGGAAAATATACTTTCGTCGAGAGAAGCTATGCGGAAGATTCGGAGGATGATGATGCTCCCAGGGTGGTCAAGGCTGGAGAGAAGTTAGAACCCATTGAGTCGAAATTGCACCCTGCCGTCCAGAGCTTGATGGCGCTCATATTCAACCAAGAATACTTTGCAGCTACCATGATCGAGTTGAATTATGATGTGGACAAGCTACCCCTCGGAAAGTTAAGCAAGCTCACGATTACTCGAGGATACCAGGCTTTGAAGGATTTATCAGCTCTTTTCGATGATCCTGCATTGGCACAGACCCAGTATGGTACGACGTTCCAAGATGCAGCTGAAGAGTTGTCGAATGCTTTCTTCTCTCTGATCCCTCATGCATTCGGTCGTAATCGACCACCGATCATCAACAACCTTCAAATGCTCAAGAGAGAAATTGACATGCTCGATAGTCTTAGTGATATGAAGGAGACTGCAAGCATCATGAAGAAGGACACGAAATCTGTCGATCAAATGAATGCTCTCGACCAACAGTTCAAGGGCTTGAATCTGTCTGAGATGACACCACTGAAGAAAAATAGCACCGAGTTCCTCGAGCTTGGAAACTACTTTGTCGATACTCGTGGTCAGACGCACAAGTTGACCTATCAAGTTGACCAAATATTCCGCATCGAACGTCAAGGAGAGACCGATCGTTTTAAAGCAGGCCCATTCTCGGGTCCACCTCGCGATCGCCGCTTACTTTGGCACGGTTCCCGCTGCACCAACTTTGGCGGAATTCTTTCACAGGGTTTGCGCATTGCCCCACCGGAGGCACCAGTCACGGGATATATGTTTGGCAAAGGCATATATTTGGCAGATATGAGTTCCAAGTCGGCCAATTATTGTGTCCCGCAAATCTCCAACGGCCATGCTTTGCTCCTTCTCTGCGAGGTAGAGCTTGGCAAGCCAATACAAATGCTCACGGATGCTTCGTATACTGCGGGCGAGGATGCTAAGGCAAATGGGATGTCGTCAACGTAGGTTTCTTCCCAGTCTTTTGTCTTTATTTGATTCCTCTCAGCCCTATTGCGAGTCCTGTCTATCCTTTACTGGCATTTATTGGAACCGCACCTGCTGACTGCAATCCGAAGGTGGGGCATGGGAATTACAGGACCAAGTCTCTGGAAGGATGCCGAAATTCTGCACCCAACTTTGAAAGGTGTCAAGATGGTAAGTGAAGCAGCCTTCAAATTCCTGGATCCTCTGACTGACGGTTCTCTAGCCTGATACCCGATTGAAGCCAGGTTCAACCAACGTCATGAATGCCTACCTTCAATACAATGAGTATATTGCATATGACATTGCTCAAGTCCGTCTACGATACCTGTTTCGCGTTCGAATGATTCCCGATTACGATTCCGATTGAACACTTACCATGTGGTTCACAAAGTCTGAAGGGCTTGATAGGAATCTTGGACTTTGATTCATGATTTGCTTTGCTTGCTGGATGGCGAAAGTTGTATGAACATTATTGCTGGATCAATATTCTTGTCAACTGCGGGCGATCGGTGCAGGGAGTCAGGCTTGCGCAAAAGTTATATGGATGGGAGTCTATGAGGAATACCCTATGTGCTAAAAGCTACATGTTTATGTTAAATATCTTGCTTTGCTGAAATGTTAGCTAATCGTGCTGAATAAATGCAGAGGAATGTCTCCACCTCGTAGTGTGATTTCACCATCTAATCTTTCAATCTACGACAATAATATTTCAAAGCTTGTGAGAGAATAATACTAGGATAAGTCCCAAAGATGACTTAGAATTTGGAGGATGAACTAATGAATGGACTCCGTGTATCGCCTTTCATCTCGAAGAATCTGTTTGTGCTACTTAGGACTTGACCTATCTATATGGTTCTATTCCATCTTCAAATTTCTGCAGTACTTATTGTTACGAGCCATGTCTGAGTGCTTTTCAACCTCAACTTCGACATATCACTATTCATCTAATTTAACAACAGATGAAACTATTGACTTGGCAACAAATGTAGATATGACAGTGAAATACTGATCATTCGGATGTTAGCTAAGAAAATAGTAAAGTTTCATTTTTGATTTCACTCTACCGATCAAAGTAACAATATAGACTATACCAAAGAAACAGCTGTATATCTTCTCCACCTCCGGGATACTCTGTACTGTAGACTGGAGGAGGGTGACGGACGAAGCTTGGAAGGTAAAACAAGGAGAGGGGAAAGATGTGTTTATATACTCTGTATTGGACCGAGGAAGAAATTTAGAGTTTCAAGTAGAGACGCTTTCTGATTATTCACTACTTGTGGAAACTTCACATCGTGTTTGAAGTGAATGAGTATTGGGCTTTTTTAACAAGTGTGAAGTAAAAACGTGGCTATGCAAGTGAATATGCCCAGTTTGCTGCAGACAACGCTATGAATGTAAATTCGACAGCTTCCGCAATCTCTCCGACGAGGGGTATATAAAGAAGCTGAGAGCCACCATTTTAACTTGTTGATTCGGTGGTTGCACAGAAAGAGAGTCTTCATTACACGAGAGAAGAAATACTTCGAATCTCAAGTACTGGTATCGTAACAACTGACCAGGCGTGAAAACATTACAGTGAAAGTCTAACACTGGAAAGTACAAGTTCTGATGACAATGATTCTAAAGTTGACAGTCAAAACACGTTCGTGTGAATTGTGGTGCTCGTGATAACTTACAGGTTGAGCAAGTTATTGATGCTGCCATACTTTTGAGATACGGAGACACGATGGGTTGAAGTGACCGTAAACTATTACGGAGTGCACCTGGGAAAGCCAGAAATTTTTTGTCCCAACGCCTCGTTGAAGCTATTTTTACCTCATTACGTTGAAGATTGTGGAGTTTTTATACAAAAAAGGGCGGCGAGTTGTCAAAAATCCTGGCCCAAACCTCTTCCTTTCGCAATCCATTCACTTAAACGGATTCACCCATTTTGGCTTTCGCACTCCTCTTTACAGATACTTTCTGTTTGACTCAAACGCGGCCAACGCCGCCGCCTTCCAATATTCACTTCTAAACCTGCAGCAATCTTTTTACTGAAAACCTGTATATATACTCGCTTCCACACACCGCCTTTCCAGCATTTTGACAAAGACGAAACCTTCTTCGCTTTCTTCGACTCAGGACGTCCTTTGTCTGTATAACTTCTCAAATTGCGACTGAAAAACGGTCAAACACGCTGGACCGGCTTTATCGCCCGCGCCGAAAGTGACAAACTTAAGAACAAATGGTTTTAGTTGGCAACAACAAGGTCTTTCCGATGAAGATTGAGTTATAACTTGACATGGAACCTGTCTCCCGAATTGACACTCTTAAAGTCCCAAGCACTAAAGTGAACTTGGTGATCGTAGGGCAATGAGGCAGCTGCCTACTTATTGGTTGTGAGCGAGCCTAGACTTTTCAATGGGAATTTGACTTACTTTTATATCAAGAGGACCAGTTGCAAATTTGGCGCTAACGAGGCTTTGAAGTGAATCACAAAATGAAAAAAAAAGGCAACCTTTGTAAACGCACCTGCAAACAATAGGAGAGCGCTACTACTCGCGCCAACTGGGAAAATCATCGATCGCTTCTTGGAATATGCGGAACATTATGGAGGGGAGCCGGGCTCTGCGTATGGTATCTGGGTGATATATGGCAGTGGAACTCTGGATTACGTAGATGTGGGATTGTTGTCATAGCTGCTAACTTTGTCTTGGTTCCATATCTCAAATAGGCTTTGCTGTCAAGTTGAGTTCATAGTAATTTGGGCTTGCTGTCATGTTGTGTTTGTTGCCAATAGTTGTAATTGTGGTTAGTAAAGTGCTTTCTGGGACAAAGAATGTCTGTGGTGCCGGATGAGCAGGGTTTGGTTCTGTAAAGTGCATATTCACGAAGGAGTTTTCTCTTTCTGGTCTTCACTTGCAAGATTATTGTCTCACACACTATATGATTACTCAAAGTGTGTCTCATGATAATGTTGCTCTTTCTCCGAGAGGTGAGTAACATGTGATCATGCACGAGGACTGCAAAATCTACCAGACTAAGATGATAGTTTATTCTTTCAGAGTCTCTCGGGCTTACGCATAAGCTGTATATTGAGCTACAATACAGTTCTAACTTGTATTTGATTATCGAGAATTCCATCCCAACCCACCTCATGTGATCGCTTCACTCAGGAGTCGCGCCCCCTCGCTTAACGACCCCTGTCCAGGGGTAATTCAGCCCCCACGTCCATCTCACCACATATAAACCTCCTCAGCTCCCACCCTCACTTCTCAGCCCTAACCTCAACCTCATCCAGCCCCAAACCCCAAAATGGCCTCCACCAGACAACCCCAGAAAAAAGACACCCCGCCTCCACCAGGCCAAACCTACGAATTCTACCCCCTCCCCACACCATCCCACATCCGACTCCTCTCCCTCGACCCCTCTACCTCCCACTACACACTGAACGCAGTTAACCTCACCACCACCCCACCACCAACCTACACCTGCCTCTCCTACACCTGGGCCCACCCCTCCTGGCCCAAACTAACCACTGAACCCCTCGACGTCTCCCACGCCGGCGACCGCACCGAATCCCTCCTCTGCTCCGGCCAAACCATCCTCATAACACCCAACCTGCTCTCGGCCCTCGCCCGCTTGCACGACGATATAAAAACCACGCCCATCTGGATCGACGCCCTATGCATCCACCAAGAATCCGCCACGGAACGAAGCGCGCAGGTCGCGCGCATGGACTCCATCTATCGGTCCGCGCAAAAAGTTATTATCTGGCTTGGGCCGGAGGACGAAAATTACACCGAGGTGGGGATTGAGGTTTTGTCTAGGTTAGCGGGTGTTAGAGAGGAGCAGAGGACGCAGGAGATTCCGGGGGGGTTGATGCACAGGGATATCTACACGAAACTCGGGATTAGCCCGCCCGTGAGGGATTTCGAGTGGTTGGCGCTGGGAGAGCTGTTGATGCGGACGTGGTTTCGGCGGATGTGGGTTATTCAGGAATTGTTCGAGGCGAGGGATGTGGTTGTTTATTGTGGGCGGCATGTTATTGAGTGGGCGGATATTGTAAAGGTGTCGGAGTTGTTGAGGGTTAGTGGGCTGGGGAGAGCGTTGATGGGGTATTTGGAGATGGTTACGAGTGTGGAGGGGGATGGGGAGGAGGAGGGAGAGGTGTATGTGGGTAATACGGTGACGAATCAGTGGTTGTTTGAGAGTTTGAGGGAGCAGAAGGGGGAGGTGAGACTTGAGACTTTGTTATCGTATGCAAGGTACTTTGGCGCGACGTGTCGTTCGGATTACTTCTATGCTGTGCGCGGGATGTGGAATCCTTCTTCTGCTCTCCTGAAAGAGCTCAGGGAATCGATCAAGCCCGATTACAAAGTCCCAGTCGAGGACGTATTTACGGCTGCTACGTACGCTAGTATCGTCGAAGCGGGGGATCTGAATATCCTTTGTTTGGTGGAGGATTATTCGTTAAGGGAAGCGTCGGGGATAGAGGAGAAGATGAATCTCCCGTCTTGGGTTCCAGATTGGAGTATAACGCCTATCGCGGATCCGCTGGCTATGAACCCGCGTCCGGAGAAGGGGGAGGAGCGTTGGACTGCTGGAAGATCTCTCCCCTATAGCACTCCTCTTGCGCCCATTGACGGCCATCTGGGTGTAACGGGGGTGGAAGTCTCAATTATAACTTCTACAGCAGAAGACAATGAGATTTTCGGATTACTGGAATTCCTCTCCCTCCTTTCATCTAATCCGACCCAGGCAGAAAAAATCATAGAATCTTTCTGGCGCACAATAATCAAAGATACATACCGCGATCAACCGGCCTCTGAGTCCGCTAGGAGGGCATTCAAAGGCTATCTCTCTGCTCGCGTTTATGAACTTGGAGAAGAGACTGAAGGAATAGAAGAGCTTCTCAATGAAATTTCGGTGAGAGATAAAAGTGGAACGATGCCGAGCTGGGAGGAGGTAAGCGAGGTTATCGAGAAAGAAAAGGGGGATAGGGAGTTCAAGGGTGTGAATGAGGAGGAGAGGTTCTTTGGGGAGAGTGTTAGGGTTGCGTGTGTGGGACGGACGATGTTTTGGACCGGCGGAGAAGAAGTTGGTGAGTTGGGGTTGGGCCCTTTGGAGACGAATGTTGGGGATAGGGTTTGGGTTTTGGCTGGGATGGATGTACCGGTCGTTTTGAGGAAAGTGGAAGAAGGGTGGCGGTTCATTGGCGAATGCTTTTTGGGGAGTCTTGTGGAGGGTATCGGGGGAAGGAGAGGGGAAGTGAAGGATGCTGTATTGGTGTGACAAAGAGGGACATGGGATGGAGAAAAGCAGGTACAAGTGGAATCGGACAGGGGAACGAGGTTGTTTTATTTATAATGCCAAGAGCTGACAGCCTTTGTACTTAAGATAACGCTCAAAGCGGACTAGTGTTCTAATGCGTGCTAGGATCGCGTTTTTGGTTATGGACTTTGAGTAGGCAAAGTATTTGGATACTCATGTTAAATATCATCTCATCTCGAAAGTCTGGCTAGAAAAGAGAGTTCTTGCTGATGTGAGGTGGCCATTCAGGACCGGAGATTGATCACTTAGCGAAGTACGTGCAACAGACGACATCTTCGGAGAGAGATGCTGTGAAGGTCTGTTCAAAAATTACTCAACTATGCAAAATCTCAAGGTTTCTTCGTCCCCCCACTCGTGCTCTTACTCTTAATCGGACTCGACCCCACAACCTTTTTCCTCGTCTTCCCCACCGGTTTACACGCAGCTTTCCACGGACAGATCCCCTGCCCCGGCTCGACCGTCGCCTTATTCGCCGTCTGGAAGATCGCCAGTCCATCCGTACAAACTGCTCTATTGGGCCCACACAGACTCTTCAATTTTGTGCACCCGGTAAGGCATTGTCCGCTGGTGACGCCGCACGCGTCGGTGAAGTTCACGCAGCGGCGACGGTCGCAGTTCACGTTGGATAGGCAGGCTTCGCTCGTTTCTTCGGCGATGCAGTCCGAATCCGCGTTGCAGGGTGTGGGCGGGTCTGAGAGCGCGGAGGGGATGAAGTCGTAGAGGGTGGTGTCGGTGTCGAGGTCGAGGAGGGAGGTATTGGTGATGCTGAGGCTGGAGGCTATTTGGCCCATTGTTAGGACTTGGGGTTTCGAGACCGTGCCGTTGGGACCGGTGATGAAGTTTGAGGGAGCGTTGGCGGCGGTTGCGAAGCCGGTTGAATTTGCGACGCAGAGAGAGGGGTTGGTCCATATTGCGTCCGCGGCGTATTTCCAGAGGAGGGTATAGTTGAATACTGTGTTGATAGTATAGAAAATTCTGCAATCAGCAGCTTCGAAGGCAAATTGTAAAGGTGTTGTTTCGTTGATCCTGACTTGGTCACGGAGATTGACACTAGCGTAAGTCACGAACACATCTCCAGTATCGGAGCGGTTGGGAAGGAAGTTTTGTTCGGGTGACAAGTTTTGTTGGAGGACTGTCTGAACGGAACTGATACTGCCGTCGAGGTTGTCTGTATCGTATTGGATTGCTCCTCTGGTTCCGGCTGGTGCTTGCATTGGGCCTGTTGTTGGACGACCACCGACTGCAACAACGCGAACACCGGCTTCATGATGCATCATTTCCATGAATAGGGCACATGAAGAGGCACAAATACCATCGGACAGCTAAGAATAATATCAGCCCACCATCCAGAGGAAACTAAGAGAATACTCACCATAATGATATCCTCCGCCGCAAAAGGAGGCGCAGTACTCGAAGCCGCCTTCTGATCACTATACCCAAACACCGTAAAATTACTAACAGTATCATCAAAACTCGCCGCCACAAAATCATCACTATTCAAATCATATCTCTGCGGAGTCGTAAAGAAATCCCCATCAATCTCCGACGGACCGAAGAACTCTGACCAGGAGGCAAAAGTCTGGTTCGTGTTCGCATTCAGTTTGGTAGTAGCGACCCATTCGCTGTCAACCAGCTGATAATATTGATCGTCATCTGTATCTGTCGAAGAGAGATTTTGGAAGACGGATGTGAGAGTTTGGCCCATGACGTTGGCAGGAGTGGTGGCCCGGAGACGAGAACCGCCATAAGGGTCGATGTTGGGGAAGAAGTGCTTGAACGTATCGATTGCAAGAAGAGGTTCTCCACCTTCGTTGGATTGGAGATCGACAACGATCTTGGTCATTCCTGCTGCTTTACTGCTTGTGATGAATTCGGCGATTGCGGCATCAAAATCCGCTAAGCTGTCATCTGTTGGAGTGTAAAAGTTGGGAATGCTGAGAACGGCAATAGAATCATTTCGGAGGAAATATCCTGGGCCTGTGTTAGATGTGTCCTTTAAGTCGGCTCAGGGAAGATTACCTGTCACACCAGGTCCATCATCGACCAAGTCCGCTTGCGCAACATCTGCACAAGCAGGATAGAAGTCAGAACCCAACCCAATACAGCTCGAAACCGCAGTCGAAGTCGCCGCCGAAGCAGCTGTCTCCGTTGCCGTCGTAGTAACAGCAAACCCTCCTATCGAAATAATTGCCCCTCCCAGAAACACCTCGGTAACAGTCGACGTCCCACTCGTCGACAGAACAGTCGACGTGGCCTCTGGCGCATCCGACACACTCGCCGACGAAGCCGTGATATTCACCGTATTATTATCAATCAAATCCGGATCATACGAATCGGGATAAATGCCCAGAACGAAAAAATTGAAGAAATCCCCTCCGGTTTCCAATGGTCCCGTATTTCCCTGGCTATAGTAAACACCTAGGAAATACTCCGTGATCGAGGTCCCATTCTCGAAAACGAAGGTAATGGTATCTCCAGGGTAGAACGTCGAATCCCCAGTAAAGATATTAGGCGCATCCTGGATACCCTCTGCAGCGCTGAAGAAGAGCTGGTTCCAGTCTGTGTGAGCCTCTAGACCTCCTAGACTATTCATAGCAGCGAAGTTCTCTAGATACGTAACGACGTTCTGGCCATTGATAGTCGTAATGGGAGATGGAGTGAAACTTCCATCTCCGTACGCGATATCTGTTGCGATATACACTTTCGGGAGCTGTACGCCATCTGTCGAAACCGAGACTAGATCCGTTGGACTCCCGAAACTGAATGCTGCTAGGATGCCAGAATCCAGCACTAGATGCGAATCGTGAGCTGCGTAAAGGAGAGCAGCGAGCGCGGCCTCGAACTCGTACTGATTTTGAAAAACAGCATTGTTGACGCCAGCTTGCAGTTTCGCTAACCCGACTACGAGATCTACACCTGGCTGTTGATAGCTTGTTGGCGGGTCCTTGAGGTATTGAAGCGTGCTTTGGAATTGGATTGTGTCGTTGTAGTATTGGATGAAATCGGTAGCGACTGCGGGGTTGAAGGGGACGCTGGTCAGACATTCGTAAATGAGACTTGCGTTAAAGACTGCATTTTGATCTTTCGCACCGTTAACATTTTGCTTTCTAGACAAGTTCAGAGAATTCAACTAACTCGGATCATTGGACCTAGGATCATTCACAATATCGCCACAAGCCGTCGATTGAGGGTTCCCCGCGCTCGCTGTAGCAGTAGGCGCCGCATTCGAAACCCCATACACAAAAACAGACAGCAACAACGCGCGAGGTAACGGGAAAAGAAGCATCGCTGCCACAGTATCAAAGGGGAAAAATATCAACGAATGGATGCCATTTTAAAGAGCGAAATCAAAGAAAAGGAGACACAGTCAGACAGAAAGAGCCGCAGCAGAAGTAGTTTTAATTCTGACCATCATCTAATCTTTTTTCAGCTGTGCGGCACAGCGTTCCATCGCGGGTCTGACGTTTAAATCCTTCCTTCCCGCCCCGCAGGGCTGAGCCCCTGAAACTAATTTCCGGCGGCCCAGATGATTGGAATCGGTTACGGTGGGTCCAATCGAAGGATCAGAATGCCGCATTCGGGGTGCGCATTTTCTGCAGGTACATGGATGCGCATATGAACGGATTTTGGTGATATTGGGGGCGGAATAATGCTGTATGACCCCCAGGATGTCGGATTTCGTAATATTTATGCTGGAGAACGGCGCAGGTTGGGACATACCGTGTTTAATGAAAAGGTCGGAAACCCACTTGAAACTTTTCCTAAACAACAAGTTGTTTGCTGACAAGAGGACTTTTGGTAACTTCGAGGCTTTGAAGAGTGGACAAACGTTTGTTTGATAATAATGTCCCTGGTACATGCATTTACAAAAAGACAATACTTGAGCCCAAGTCAGACATTCGGACTAGAACATGGATTTCAAGTAGCATGCGTTTGATGCATTGCTTAAGTCCTTTGAGGGAAAACATTGGGGGGGTGCTTGTGAGGAGTTAGACGAGGGAGTGTGGTTACTCAACAAAACGAAATACGGATAACAATGAATGAAGATCGACAATAGTAGTATCCCGAGCCAAAAAGACGGAAGAGGGGGTTGTTTTGAGGCTCACTTAAGCTGTGGATTAAATCCTTCAAGCGCATGGCTGAGAATCAAATGGCCTCCATAGCTGGAAAACAACAAAAGAAGAGAAAAGTAGAACAAACTGCTGTATATATAGCTTCCAACATATGCGTACTCGTACAACGTCAACCATATATCATCAACATTACCGCATCATCATCCGAACCCGGTATCAAACAAATGTCCCACCCTCTGCTCAAATCATCCCAAACCTTTTCCAAACACAACAAACCCCAAAACGCCTCCCTCCCTCTCCTCTAAATCTTCGGCGCAATACTCAAAACAACCCACCTCACCCGACCCTCCTCATCCTTCAACGGCGTCCAATGCGTAACATACCTCTCCTCCACCCTCCTCATGCCCTCGTCCTTGCCCCCAAACCAGCCCGTCCCCTTCCTCTCCTCGAACCCCGTTAGCAACCCCGTCTCCACACTAACCGCCTTCCCCACCTTCAGCGACTCTCTCACTGAATATCTAAACGCTTTAGCTGCCGAGGATGAAGAAGCAGAGGATGTGTGCTCTGAGAGCACTTTGAAGATGTCTTTGTTGTAGATGGGTGCGATGGAGCCGTTGGGCAGGTTGAGGCAGAGCATGTCGATTATGCCTGGGGAGTAGTGCTGGATTGAGAGGCCTTGCGTTTGAGGGTTCCAGGTCATTATTACGTACTGTTAACTCGTTAGCATCAGCTCAATGTGAATGGAATTCGAGTGAGACGGACCTTGGAATAAGCGGTATAGAAAGCTTCGACTTGAGTCCTAAAACTTAGTTTCCCGACTCGCTTGATTAGTTCTTGTTCCATTCCTGCTTCTTCTCTCACTCGGACTTTACTCGAGGTTGGGAGGGAGGATGCATTGTATTTCCTCCAACTCTTGAAGAATGCACTTCTTGGCTTGGGACCATAATTCGACGGCTGGCTCCGGACACTTGGCGGTTTGTTCCTTGCCATTTCATCCAACTTGTCCAGTTCATCATCATTGACGCTTAGTACTCGAAGCACATCTGTGCAAGAATGTATTGTCGTTGAGCAGTTGATTTGTCCGCCCAAGAAAAACGAAACTTCTCCACGCTCATTTAGTAACGGAGAGACATAAAGCAGATTCCAGAACGGATCCCCGTTCTTGCGATAGTTGAGCAGGAGTTCTACCGTCTCCTCGCAGCTATCGATCGAAGCACGTAATCGTTTTGTAGATTGAGAATCCGTCTGCTCTCCTTGTAGGAACCTGCAGTTCCGAGGTATGATATCCTTCCTCGTGTAGCCAGTAACCGAAACAAAACCATCCGATGCGAATGTGATTGGGTTATCGGCAATGGTTGGATCGGTCAAGCAGAAGCAGTCTCCTAGTCCTTGAAATCTTTCTCTATGATCTGCCAATGCCATTGTAGCCTGTGCCGTGACTTGATGTTTGACGAATCGTGGGTATATGTCGCTTGCTAGCAATTTCTCAACGTGTTCTTGTGCGTTGATAAATATCGAGTCCAACGTGGGTAGGGTGAACTGGGTACTTTGTCGGATATCTGCAGAGACGCGTTTGATGAGGTGATGCGAGATATTGACTTGACGTGGGGCTTCGGGCGAGGTATATGTGTTGTGTATCGAAGCCAGGGTCTGAGTAACTTCGTCGAGGAGACGATTGTACTTGTCAATCTGGGGATAATTAGCCACTGAAAACCAACCAGAATTGTATACGCTGAACGGAGACCAATTGATCATCCCAAATTGGTGAACAGAATTGTGTTCTTACCTGCTGCAAAAATTCCATATTCTCCCCGCACGCTCTACTCTGACAAAAGCGAAGAAATCGGTGTGCTGTAGTAGGATTGTGAAGGACAATTTGGAAGACTTCCCAGCTAAAGAAATCCGCCATATTGTCACGACCAGGCGCAGTCACCACCGCAGTCTGTCCGCTCCTGCTGCTTCCATCACTCTGTCTCATTGATTTCTTCTTGGGACTTTCTCTCTCCGCCCCACGGCCAGAAGACCCCGCGCGCTGATCGTCATAGGATGAATGAGAAGTTGGTCTCATGCCGTTCTCTCTTCTCGGACTTCCTGAACTCTGGGGAAGTGGGGGTAGAGGTGATGTCCTGTTAAGACTAATATTTGAGTGAGTCTTGTTGTCTTGTGCATTTACAGGCTGAAGAGACTGTCCACTCTGGATAACTTGATCAATTGAGTCTGGCTGTTGAGATGGTGGATATGCCATGATGAGGGGTCTGCAGAATTGGACTGATGCATGAGAAGGATGGAAACGCAAGATGGGAGAATGAGCGGGAACTCATCTTGAAAGGAGGGCGCACCAATGCGGAGAGGTGTGAAGGCGGTTCGGTTCTACGATCGGAGAAATCCTTAGCATTTGTAAGTAGTGTCGTTGGGCTCTGGTGGGATAGCTTCAGGATGACGACCGATTGGACGACTGAGATAGGTGATGGTGGTGCATGTCACACATTTCATGAACTCAAATCGTTCTGAAGTTTTCTACTCTTCAGCAGAAGTTTGCTGTTGTGGACGATGATCGAAATCGGAACCAGGAACCAGGTCCGGGTGAACTGCATGATGGATGCAAACCATCACCAAATGGGAATGCTCGAAACGAATCCCACAGAATCTGAACCGAAATGGACATTCTGCCGTCTTGTGTCGAGCCGAGGACATGCCTGCTGATCCAGACCGACTTTTCTCTGCGAGATTGAGTTTCTGCTCTGTAGGCACAGGCACCATCATGTAAGTAGCCAGATCGTAAGATTACCACCTGTGCATCAAGATCATCGCGATGGAAAGTTTAAACCAGCTCGGATCTCTCGTCGGCTTTGTGATTTTGAGTTTGACGCAATCTTTGGATGTGCATGGATCCAGAAGTGTTGTCCTGGTTGCAACGCAAATGCAGGGGCTCGGGGGGAAGCCGTGCGAGGATTTGGACCCTGTGCCTTGGCTTGTCGTCTGAAGATCGCTGTGCTCGCTTGCTGCCGAGCTGACATCTCATTAAGTATCGCTATCCCGACGATATGGGACGAATCTGGGCGGATCGAGACGTATATTTGCTTTTTCAGTGTATCGAACTCGATTCCTTCCTCTAATTGGTTTCATATCGACTAACTCAAGATCCCGCTTTTCGTTATTCTTCACTCCATACTTATCTTCATGGATGCTCATCCTTCACACTATCCAAGCATCATCCTTTCACTTGAAAGAGGTCTGAGCGCGATAACATTTTACTCCCGTCTGTGCCACGCAGCATAGGGCGACAAGATCTCGGTATTGTATACTTAGTGTTTTCAACGTCCATGCAGCCATCAATGATACCGAATCTTGAGCCGATAGCTCTAATTCCCAAATATCCCCCACTTGGCCATGTCATACTGGAAGTGTCGAGGATTCAGAGGACATCCTTCCTTGTACAATATAATATAGTTCAATAGCTCCAAATTCTGACATGTTGCAATCTGACTCAGAGGAACACGGCTCTTGAAGAAAAATTCGGTTCAAGATGCCATACAATGGTATTATACATTATTATTATCATCGGTCAAGGCTTACCTGAACACCCAGGCTATTCCACATCCAACAACATGCACCGTCTACTCATATTATCTCTCCCACTCCCAACCAATTTCTCATCAACATCAGACCTCCGGCAAGGACAATACCCATAATCGTCACCAGAATCCACCAGAGAACCTCTCTTCGTTTCTTCGAACTCGTCATCCACTCCCTAAACACTTCAAACCTCCCCATCCTCTCCTTCCTATACGTACAGACTTTCGTCTCAAACACCAAACACCCTCTCCCACCTTCCCTCGTCTCACACTCTCCATGTTCTCTTCTCCTCTTCATCAACAACCTATTTCCAACCACATCAGCTCAATTCTCCTACTCTCATCACCACCCAAGACACGAAGAACAAAAGAGCGAACAAAACTCACCTAACACTCCCCCTACAAAACCTCATATCACTCCCCAACTCACATCCCCTATCATGCGGACAATCCAGATGCAGAATCCTTCTCTTAATCAACCACTCCACCTTCAGATTCACCCCCGTATACACGAACCCATAGAAATGGCGACTGGTATGTTTCAAGCTCAGCGCGTCGGGGTAGGTCAAGTAGCTCGCGATCTGGAGGTGCAGTTCGGTTGGTAGGTCCATCAGGCTGATTTTCTTTTCCTTCTCTATTGCTTCCGCCGTCGATATCATCGTAGTGGTCTTCATCTTTGGTACGAATATGGAGAGTGAGATGAGGTGCGAGGTGAGGTTTTTCTCTTCTCTGACACGAGGTGTGTCACAATCACGTGAATGGTCTTCGAAGTGGTCGGTTTTGGTGTAACGTTGGTCAACTTGGAAGTTTGGAAGTTGATGCAGGTACAAGACGAAGCGAAACTCGAGAGAATATATGAAAGTGTCTGCCTAGCCTCACCGAAATTGTTCACACGTTTAGGTAGCCGTGAAAAGTGAAGAAAAGACGTCAAATCAAGCCTCTTCGTGTTCTGCGGATCTGAAACGTGGGGATGGGGCCCATGTGATACGAGGAAGTTTTGTCTTGAGTGTTGGAGATTTTCAGCCTTGTGGGATTATTTTTAGTGTCAGGTACGAGGTTGATTGGATGCGGTGCTTTGTTTAGAGACATTTTGATCTTGAAGCCTAGACGAAAGGAGTGGAATGTCGGACCAAGGCAGCCACTTTCGAGGTACAGAATTTAGATGCCTGGACTTCGCCACAATAGTACAGCTGTATGATATCAAGCCATCAGGAACTTCGAGGACGAACAAACTATTGTCCCAAGAAACACAAACCCCGGCTTCCCGTCCCAAGTCCCTCACGTGCTGTCGCGTCGCGTTCATCCGACATGCGCGCTTCTCGCCGTCATAGATAGATAGATACTCTATAAACCACCACCTCCACGCCCAATGGCCTAAACAAACCCATCACCCGGCATGGCAAGCCCTGCCCTCCCCCTCGAAGACAACAACGACACAGACTACGGCTCCGACTTCTCCGCCGGCGAAGAAGAAATCGTCTCCCGTCTCCTCTCAGGCGCTTCTCCCTCTCCCGCTATCATCATCGAAGAAGACGACAACCCGATAACAACAGAAATCGAACACCATGACACCGCGCAGACTCTTCGTCTCCCTCGCCTCCCCACGATCACTGGGGAACGGAGTCCGTTGTTTCAGGCCGCGAGGGCAGCAGAGCAGGTCGCAGAGCAACTCAGCCGCGTCGTTGCAGCAAAGGGAGAGCGGTATCCGGACTGTGAGCTTCCTTCCCTCCTTTTCCTCTCACATATAGTGGTAACAGATCTGACTGACGCTCAGCGATTAGTGAGTACCCCGCTCCGAGAATCTACCCCAGAAACGCAAGGGACGGAAACACAAGCGACAGAAGACCCCAATACGCCCGACGCGAGATCCCCGCTCGAACGCTTCCGCACGCAGCCCAAGAAAGCGCTGTCGGTGACGGATCTGGTGTCGCCGGCGTGGTGCGAGTTGCAGTACTGGTACACGCTGACGAAACATGGGCGGAAGCGGCAGACGGCTGCGATGCGGGAGGGGAGCCGGGTGCATAAGGTGCTGGAGGAGCAGGTGCATACTACGGTGCATGTTAATATTGAGACCAAGGAAGATGCGTGGGGCTTAAGGATTTGGAATGTGATACAGGGGTTGAAGACTTTGAGGGATACGGGACAGACGCGGGAGTTGGAGATTTGGGGGACGGTGGATGGGTTGGTTGTTAATGGGGTTATTGATGAGTTGTCGTATGTCTGTCCGGATGCTGAGCTTGAGGAATCGGTGGAGAATTCGAAGAAGCAGGATGAGCCCCCTGCGGATCAGACTACTATTGCGGATTTCTTCAAAGCGGCAGGGAGCTCGATATTAGAGGCTACGAGACCGAAACGGCGGTCTCAAAGCAAGAAAGTCTATATCTGCGATGTCAAGACTCGAGGCGTCAAATCCATACCCTCAGCAGCAGCTTTCAAGCCAACCAGGATCCAACTCATGCTCTACCACCGCCTGCTCTCCCTCCTCGCCACCAACAACGTCGATGTCTCCATCCTCGCCTCTCGCTATAACCTCGACGCCTCGAAAACATTCTCAGACTCCTTCATCGCCCAAGTAGGAAGCCTAAACGAGGAATTCTTCTCCGCCCAAACCTCTCCGGCTCAAAGCCAAGAAAGCTCACAGCCCTCATCGTCTCAAGACTCCATGACCGTCCTCCTAGAACACAATAATCTCTCCGCGCTCTGGTCCCTCATGATCGCCGAATTCCAGCTCACGCTCCCGGACGGCGCTTCTTCGTTAGGCGGTGTGCTGAAAGCAGAGTACAGATCACGCAACGATGGAGAGGTGGTGGGGAGTAAGACGTTCTTGATGGATGAGGAAGAGTTGACGAGGTATGTGGAGAGGGAGATGCAGTGGTGGAAGGGAGAGAGGGAGCCAGTTGGGGTGGTGGTCGAAGAGGCGTTTAAGTGTCGGAGTTGTGATTTTGCGGACGGGTGTGAGTGGAGGTTGAAGAAGGTTGAGGAGGCGAGGGAGAAGGTTAGGATGAGGAGAAGGAGGAGCTCGAATGTTTGATCAGAGCTGGGCGTTCGAGGGCATGCATATTCGTGGGATGGCGTATATACAATGAGATAATGACTTTGTACAATTTGCCGACATTTGGATTTTTGATTGTCTCAAGTTGGTCAGGACAATTCACAACAGGTAAGTACTCACTTTCAAATCTCACTTACCTTTCAATCATAATCCTCTTTTCCGTCTAGAAAGTTGAGAAGGAAAAGCTCAAACATTTGTTGGACTTCCAGACATTCAGTATGCGGCGTTTTTATGAATAGCGTATATACAATGTAAAGAATAGCTATATACATTCCCAACCCCATCTCCCGACATTTAACCTTCTCATTATCCCAACTTTGTCGGAACAATCAACAACACATAAGTACTCACCCCTAACTCTCGCTTGTCCTTTCACCCCTACTGTCTTTTCTATATTGAGACATGAGGGGAAGTGAAGTTCAAATGTTCGAAAGATTCTGGGCATTCGGTAAAGAGGATATTTGTGGAAAGGTGTACCTAGGTATATACAATAAAAAAATAGCTATATACAGTACATTTCCAAACCCATTTCCCGACATTTCGAACTCCCAATTGTCCCAACTTTGCCAGACAATCAACAACACATAAGTACACCTCCACAAACCTCACTTTGCCCATCCATCCCAACCCTCCACTAAACAGCCCTGGGCGTCGGCGTCGCCGCATTATAAAAATGAATCGTCTCATCCACACACCCACTCGGCGTCATATAATCATAATTCCCCAAATTAATCCACAACGACTTCTCGCCACACACCAACCACGCACTCAAATTCGGCCTCGAAATATCCGGCGTACTCCACGTCACGGCATCCCCGCTAAACACAAACGTCCCGTACGCATTCTTCGTCGTGTTGAAGCTCACCGATAGCTTGACGGCTGCGGAAGTGTTGCGTTGTACGTTGGCGTAGAGGAAGGAGGTCGAGTTGAGCAGTTGCACGAGTTGGCCAGAGATGATCTGGAATTGGCCCGCGGTGGTGTAGGTGTCGAGGATGGCTTGGCCGGGGGAGTAGAGGGGGCGCGATTGCAGGTATTTGTGGAAGTTGGGGGATTCGACGGCGCGGATCCAGAGGTAGCCGCTTTGGAGGGTGGTTCCTGGACCGGAGGCGGATGCGGAGTCGATTACTGTCGTGGGTGTTGGGGTTTCGGGTGATGCTGTGCTTGGGAGGCATTGCATGTAGTCTGTTGGTGGATGTCAATTGAGAGCATTGCTTGGAAGCAGAAGATGGGGAGTCGTACAGTCGCTGAGACGTGTTAGCAGTAGAAGGAAGAAGAGGAAGATAGAGAACGAACCTATTCCCAGTACAAACATAACCATCAACACAACTCGTAGCTCCGGCCCAACTGATCCCACCACCTATTCTCATCAGCTCACGTCCCTCCACCCACATCACATCTCATCTTCAAACATACATTGACCATAGGCACTCTGCTGAGCAACCGCCCCCACTGCAGTTAGAGAAAGCAACACGAGAATCGACATCAAACCAGCCATTGCTCAAGCACGTGGAGGGAAATATATACAAGAATAAAATCAATGGACCACAAAAAGAAAAAAATCAAGCTTTCCTCCCCGCCTTTAAGCATCTCGGAAGATGTAATGGACTACCGGTCTGCAATAACCGGGTGCAATGTATCTCGCATTTTTCCAAATTAAGGCGGCTTCGTCAGGTACAGATTTCTGCTCTGTGTGGGAACAGGCTGATTGGCATTGCGAGCAGAGAAGTTGCGAGCCACATCGGCCTGGGAATCCTCTTGTCGTATACCATGTACGAGCTCTCACGCGCTCCGGATTGGCAGTAGGCCCTCTGGACAGAGCTCCTCACTCTAAGCGAACCGAGTGAACTAAGCTTGGCCCATCGCCTTCCAAGTTTACGGGTGCTGGACGTCGTCGTGACTGAGACTATGCGAAACCGTGCACCCTGTCCGGGCCCCTTGATATTCCCCACGTCTCCGAGCAGGAGGGACAATGGCTGCGTTGGAAAGGAGCTGTTTCGGTGGTACTCGGTATGATCGGGAGAGCTGGTCGGGTTATTGCCCCTCACTCTGCACTTCCGACAGATATCTGATTCGATTCCGCTGTCCTAGTACTCTTTTTATTGATCCAGCTACAGGTTGCCAGCGAGTGTTTAGGGGGAGTGAGGGTTGGGGATAGAGTGCTTTGCGCACGGGGACCCTGGCATTTCGGAGGAGGATTCCGGCCACGTGGATAGGGAAGCACCTAGGAGAGTACTTTTAAAGTTCAAGATAGAAGTAAGGCATTGGCATATCGATGAATATAGCTTAAATTTAGCACTAATCTGGAGTATACAATCAGCAATACAGGCTTGTGGCATTCTCTTGTCTTGGAAGTATACGTATCACGTGTAAGCCACATGACTCTATTATCTCCTCACTAATCATACCTACGTACCTTTACAAGCTGAAGCCTTGAAATTGGCGTTATACTTCAATCTAACTTAGCTGCCGACCTTCGATCCCGTAGGAGCCTCTTCCTTTCCCGGGAATTCCAGAGAACCATCCCCGACTATTGCATAGGATTGTTTACACTTACTCGAACGTCATCGTGAGACTTTGTGTAACTCTCGTTTGTGGTAGAGATCCACAGTGAAAGGTTTACCGCCATGGCTCAAAGGAGCAGTTGAGTGATTTTACAAACTCTGCCCGGTGATTGGCTGACACTTGGTATTCTAGCGCTTAGATCACTGGATGACTGAAGTTACGCCCCAGCTGCACAATTCACGCAAGGCATATTTGAAAGGTCACTGGAGGGGCTGTGTCATGACACCATGGGAGGCTGCTGAGCATGACTTGTTGGAGGGGCAGCGGTGGTGGAGGGGCAAACTTGGATATCAATATATTTCAACCTGCTCAGCTCCAACTATATCAGACATAAAAATCGATTTGCATGCAGACATACAGAACAGAAGAAGTTGAGCATTAGGTACGCTTATGTTTGAAGTTCTTGTGTATTTGATTCGAGACTAATTATTGTTGACAGGCTGATTCACACCTATTTCAATATGCCTAGGGCTACGCAACATCAAGAGGGCCATGGAGAAGGTAAGTAATGCTGCTCCATCGAGACCAAGTTCATGGTCCAAGTATAACCTTATAGACTGACGCTGGATAGGAGCAATGAATGTCCAAATCGGCAACATAATCATTACATCTGATCCCGCCTCGGCGCAGCCCCGCGCCAGTCAAGATGCTCAGACTGAGCCACAGAGAGACCTCTTGGAGATAATGTCTGGACTCGTTCCATTTCTGCCTGTAGAAATCGCGGAGCTTGTTGCTGAAGCTCAAGCTGGTCGAGTAGAAGAGATCGTTCGTGCGGTCGAGCAACAGCGAGCAATGTTGCAGAGCTTTGCTCCAACTGTGGCCATTCGAGCCGAAAACCTTCGTGGGGTCGAATCGCAGCGAGAGATTCGAGAAATGATGGAGGTCTCTGCCCTGACCGAAGCTATTGAAGCGGAGGAACTCGCTCGAGAGACAATGGAGGCCTCTGCTCTAGCCGAAGCTATAGAAGCGGAAGAACTCGCTCGAGAGATGGAGTTGCAACGCGCAACTTCGAATCGTCGTACGGACCTTCGAAATCGGTCCCGCAATCAGGCTGATGAGTCCCCCATCTCTAATCTCCAGTGGTGGCTTGCGGGTGGAAGAGGACCGTCGCCCACACGGAATCAGATGCGGCGGATGACGGTGGGGTCCTGGAGATGAGGAACTGATGCGAAGTGGAATAACTGTTGTCGCTCGCATATTGTGATGAACTTATGAGACAAGAATAACGAAACAGACATTACCTTTTATACTCCTTTCCATGTTGCTGTACACGTGAAACTGTCAAGCGCATATAGTAGATGAGCTTCTGAGCGGCTTTGGCCGCTATTGAGCAGAGCTAGGGCAACTGGCATATTTCTTGAATATCACCTCAAGTGATACTTTCTTGCAGACTTTCTTTGCAAACCATTTCGCCTCCGCGGTGCAATCATGGTTGTAAATTCTTGCATAGCAGTGATATCCGCTCGGATTCTGGTGGCCTGATCGCCAACGTGACATGGAAGATAGGGCGTAGTGCCGAACATAATAGAACTTCAATGACAGGAGTGAGGTCTCGCGATAGCAAAGAGCGCAGACTGACGGAAGAAAGATCAATTGAAGTGAAGAAGGGAGGCAGAGGAAGAACAGGAGACGTTATCTATTGCGCTGCGGGGTGAGTTGTCCGTGATTCAATGTACCGCAAAACGATAGCGAATCAGAGAGATCATAAGTCCTGCACCAGAAGATCTCATCAGCCAAAATTCAGAGACAGAAATGAATTCGGTTCAGCTTGAAGCTAAAGTAGTAGCAATGCGGATTGCAAAGATGAAAGATGACAAAAGAAGAATATTGCAACGAAGATCGGAGATCACCTCTGAGGCTATTGCATCACGTGAAACAGGGTGTTATTAGATGTTGGATGTGTAGATTGAGATGAGATAAGCACTTGCGGATCGGTCCGAACTTCGAAAGCTTTATATCTTCAATATACAGAATGGGATGGAGGAACTCTAGACGAAATTGAAGAGATGAAAGGACTAACACAAATGACAACCCCGCCGTTGCCCCACTTTGTCTCGTTCCTTGCTTCAAACTGCACCTTCCTAGAGCAAGAGTGACATCCTTCCTTCTTGGCATCCATGACGAACAAGTCAACTGTGATTAAAAATCTCGCATAGTTCGTTCAAGCTTCGATCCACCCTACAGTATCTCCCACGCCTCAACCATAACCATGCCTCAAACCTGGCTAATAGTCGGCGCCACCCGAGGAATCGGTCTCGAATTCACCTCTCAACTGCTCTCGCTAGGCTACATCGTCCTAGCCACAGCCCGAGCCCCAGCCACCACTCCATCAGTTCACTCCGGCAATGCATCCAACCTCTGGTCTCTGACTGGTACGCCGAATGGTCACAACCTCACCATACTGGAATGTGATGTTAGTGATGAGGCTAGCATCAAAGATTTCACAGAACGAATTAGGAAGTTGGGAAGGAAGGGATGTGTGCTCGAAAAGGGAATCATCGATGTCATGGTACTGAACGCCGGAGTAATGGAATATCCAAACAGGATCTCGGAGATGTGAGCCCCTTTTTCTTTACCTATTATCACGTGAAGCTCGATTGTTCAGAAGACTAACATGGCCCAGATCCTTCCAAGCCTTCTCCCACCACTTAAATACAAACACAATCGGCCCTCTCCTAACCGCCTCTTCCCTCCTAACCCTCTCCTCCCTACCACCACTCACTCTTCCCTCGGTCCCACCAAACCCCGACGTTCCGCTATCTCCCTTCCTGCCCTCCGTCCCGATCAATATCCACACCCTAGTCTTCATGTCCTCGGACTCCGGCTCAACAGCTCTCTTCCGTAGCCACGAAGACGGTTTCGGGGCTTACGCCGCCTCGAAAGCAGCGCTGAATCAAGGACTGCGCCATCTCGCTGCGGAATTGCAAAGAAAGGGGGTTAGAGACGGGAGTAAGGCACCGGTTGTGTTGGCGATTCATCCTGGCGAGGTGGCAACAGATATGGCTGCGAATGTGAATTTTGAGTGGGAGGTTGAGGGAATTATTTCGCCCGAGGAGAGTGTGAGGTGTATGTTGAAGGTGGTGGGTGAGAAGGGCTGGGGAGGTGTAGATGAAGGTGGGAATGTGAGTAGGCAGGGGAGAGGCGAGCAGGGAGAAGCATATTTCTGGACGTGGGAAGGTAGGAGGTATCCTTGGTGACGGATAAGTTCATGTATGAAGAAGAAAGATTAGAGCGTATGTGATTCAATCATTCTATTTGCAGCGTTGTACGTACACTTTTCTCCATCCCGTATTTTACAAGTCGCCTCATTTTTTCCCTTTCCTCTTCAGCAAACAATGATCTCCCCATTTTCTCCTATACTTCTCTGGAATGATGGGCCAATCTGGTAGCCAAATGGTTCGGCTCAAGATATGTGTTCTTGATGCGTCGAGGAAATCTTGACAGGCAACTGGTTCCCAGTGATCGACGTCAAGAATGTAGTGAGGCTCATTCTGAGATGGGCTTGAGCCTGGGTAGTAGGTATCGACAAGGAAATCACAAGTTCTCAAGTCGACCTGCAATCATTAGTAATGACCTTTTTGATGTTATGGGACGACTTACATATTTGCCCATGTCTTCGAGATTTTGATCGTTCATGCCAGATGGCATGAGCCAAGCTCCAGCCCAGAACCCCAACTTGGCCTCAGAAAATTCTCCAGGGAGAAGACCACTGAAATCGCTCTTAACAAACTTGGCGCGCATCCCCCTTGGCAAGTGGTACGAGCTTGGGAAGCGATACCACTCTTTGCCGAAGCAGACAGAGTCTCCATGGCCTCCGACTTTCTCCAGAGGTTGATAGATCTTCAGAGGCGCTGCATATGCTTTGTAGATGCCATAGATTCTTGCCGCACCAATGTCGACAGATCCGATGAGGAACATACTGATGATGAGAAGCTTTAGTCTTGCGGGTAGCATTCCGATGAATGACTTAGGGCTTGAGTTGCCGAAAGCTGCTAATATGATATGAAGCGCCATAGCTGCATTGAGCGCCAAGCAAGGGTACATGGGGTACATGAACCGCTCCTCTTTATGAGGTTGAAAGCTGAAGATGGCAAGCCATAGGTAGAATGGGCTCATGAATACGATGCTCCGGAGGCCGTTGATGGTACTGGTCTGCTGGCTTCGAGTGAACACTTTCTGTAAAGCGAACAATGGCATAGCTAGAACTGCTAATATAAACCAGATGTTGAAGTTTAGCAGAAGATTGCGAATATAAAAATGCCAAGGTTCAGTGCCGTAAATTTCTGGGCCACGACCAGGACCACTGAAAATGTTGTAGAGGACAATGTTCAGAGGAACCACGACAACTTTCTTGTAGAAGAAGCCAGTGATGATGAATTCGAACAACTAAGATGTGCCCTCAGTCCTGTGCTCAGAGCAGACAGATGGAGATGGAAACTTACCAGAACAAGAAGTCCTGCTATAACCCCTCTCCCAGTCCTTATGATGGTATCAATGAATGCTTCTTTACTGCTTAAACTTGCCAGAATGACCTCTTCGATCAAGAATGGCAGAGATAGCGCCATAGCAAAAGGCCAGCCGAGTATTCCCCCAACAGCAAAATAGAAGATGCCCCATGAAGTCTTCAGTCCTCCCTTCCAATTCATGAAGGCCGACATTCCCAACATTGTGCAGTACATTGCGAAGCTCGAAGGGAGGTATGATGCCGAAGCATGAAACATGCCAGGACTGAATATCATAGCGAAGAAGAAGAAAAGTGCGACTCGAGGATTCAAGGTGTTGTTGACCACCCGGAACATCAGGGTCTGGCAGATGGCGCAGACGAAAGCTAGAACATATCGGATGAAATAGAATTCTCCAAGCTAATTCAATAAGTATATAGAGAGTAATATGGCAGATCATCCAACCTTGGTAGAAAATGGGAGTAGTCTTCTAAAACTTCCCACCAATGCGTGTAGAGCAACGTAGAGCCAACTTCTGATGGCATACTCGGGTGAGTATTCCCACGTCTGCAGACCATAGGCATGACTGATGAAATGCGTCGGCTCCCAGTAATTGAACGTCTCGTCGCAGTCTTGTATCGGAGCATACAAAGCAGCAATCAGATTCGCAATGAAGAAGAGGTAGAATGCGCCAATTGGCTTGACGGCGAAAGGGGTCTCGGGCCTGTATTGATGTCAGCTAGAAAGGTACAAGAGCACGGGAAGTGTTCACCTCTTCTTGGGCGGTGGCTGAGTGTACGGCCGAAGCTTCTGCTTCTGAAAAGCAGGAGCTTTGTCTGCCTTTGGAGGCATCGTGAATGTTTACTTGGCCAGAACGTTTCTCAGAGTCGCGATAAAACAATGTCTCGTGTCTTCGAGCTGTCCAGCCCTGTCTATGACGGAGCTTGTGATCCCTGTCAGATTTTCCGGCGCTAAAATTTGAGCTCTAAAATTATTTTTGATCTGAAAGAGTCGATAAGCTTTTTTGTACACAATTTTTATTTCGCACAGCAGCGCATCCAATTCTTAATGGAGAACAAGATCTTGGATACAGCTGACGGTGCAAGATTAATTACAGTGTCTGATAGTGTTATTGATGCGCACGAATCTGCCATGCAGAACGACCAGCCTGCGACCGCGAATGTTGATCCGAAAGAACAAGACGCAACAATGAGCGACACGATGGATGGCGCTGAGGGTCTACCTCTTACGCACGCATTAGAGGCGCTTCTTGGCGGGCTTGAACCTGCGAAGTCTAAGGAATCGGAAGCTATCTATGCGACTGCGACAGATGTACCGTCAACTTCAGAAGGCCCAAAGATTGAAGTTCAGACTGAGTCTCAAGAACCTGCGAAGACGAAACAAGTAGTGGTCTCTGCGATTTATGCATCCAACGCCCCAGAAGTCGACATGGATGGAATTGAGAGCGCATCTCAGGAACCTACAGAGCTCAAGGAACAGCAAACCCTCTCTGAATCGGGCGTGCTTCCACCTGCAGAATCCAAGATGGATGAAGATCATACCGAATCTCGAGAACCACCGATTGAGAACTCTATCATGCCAGAGGATGCGCCAGCGATATCAATGATTCCAGGTCTTGATCTACATAATAGAACTCCTACTGGGCATGCTGGTGGACAGCCCACACTTGCCAAGGATGAAACTGTCATAGAAGACACACCACCGACAGCATTACTAGCAGCCTCGGAAGTCGAAGCAGTCGAGGAAGGAGAGCACCCAGAATGGGAAGTTGATTCATCACCAATCGAATCCTCTTCCGACGATTCCAGCGATGACAGCTCTGATGATGAGAGTGATGATGGAGACAATGCAGATCTGCTCTTGACAGTGGAAGAACAAGCAAAGATACTGATGGGAGAAGGCGATGGAGGTTCTGATGATGAAGGCGGCGGCAAGGCAAAAGGTGCTGGTGGTCCCCTACGAACCAAGAATGAAGTCCCAGAGGTCGTTGTTCCTAAGCCCGATGTTACGATTACGCCAGAGATGCGCATTGAAGAATTGGGATCTGTCGAAGCAATTGTGGAGAACATCTTGTTGATAAAAGCCAAAACATCTGGAGAATACAGAGTACTCGAGAGCGGCTCAGTATTGTGTTTGGAAGACAGAAGTGTTTTCGGAGTAGTTGCTGAAACCCTTGGTCGAGTACAACAACCACTTTACTCGGTCATGTTTACCAATCCGACCGAACTCCAAGCAACTGGGTTGGCTGTGGGCACCAAAGTATTCTATACGGAGAAATGCTCGACCTATGTCTTCACGCAAGCATTGAAGGAGTACAAAGGATCAGATGCTTCCAATCTACATGATGAAGAAGTAGGTGATGAGGAAATGGAATTTTCTGATGATGAGGCCGAGGCAGAACATAAAAGAAAGGTTAAGCAGCTGAAGGCAGAGCGAAGAGGTGGCAAGACACAACAGAACGGGACACCCAGGCGTGGAGGTCACGGTCACCCACTCCAACAACAACATCAAGCTTATGACCCTGCCCAAGGGATCAGCTACGATGATGCCGATGATGATGGTCCTTATAAGCCATTAGCAAGACCCACTGGATATGCAGAATCTATTGGCCGATCAGAAGCACCAGAAGAAGGAGCCTACAACGGTCAAGACAGGCCTAGCTCCAGCCGAGAAAATTTCCGTGGCCGAGGTCGTGGCGGCGATCGAGGCAGAGGACGTGGTGACCGAGGGCGAGGGAGAGGTAGAGGAGGCCACCAGGATCGTCGAAGCGAGGGCTATTCTCTTCCACCAAAACCGCCGCAGAATTTCCAACCTTCCCCACCAAGCATGGCTGTCCCTCCTTTCCCACCTACACCAGGAGCAGCTCCCAATTTCTTCATGCCACAAAATTCTCCTCAATACTCTCCACATCAACCACAACTTGGCTGGCCTCAGTACCTTCCTCCTCAATACCAACAGCAATACCAGAATATGCAAAATAACTGGCCCAACGTCCCGCCAGTCATGCCTCCCGCTCAGAATGGTGCATACATCAATCCACTTTTCTTTCCAAATGGTCAAGCTGGTAGCCCACCACCTCAATGGAATCAACAAAATCAAAATGGGGGAGGAAGAGGCAAATAAATCGTGTTGAATTATTGACTTATAGTGTACAATCAAGATACCCTCGAAGTGGGTAGTTCCTGTCTTGATGGACTACTACTCTCGACTGCTCGCGTAAAATATCAAAACCATATCTTCACATCTTCAGTCGTCGATTCGGTGAAGTCCAGTGAAAAGGGGGTGTTCGAGTAAGTCACGTGAATCTCATTGTCGGTCTCAACCTGGAAAACGTCCACGGTACCTCCGGGCATTGTATGCAGCAAGCCCAGCTTGAGTATCAATTGCATTGTACAACAATAGGATACGTCTATCCTCGAAGACAGAGTTGTGCATGAGGCGCGTACCTTATCAATGATAAAAAACGGTTCACAAGTTCGGCTGTCTTGAACCCCCACCCATGTCCTGCATCAAGGGCGCAAACCCCTTTCTCCCAGTGGAAGATAGTAATGGCATGATTTCCCATCTCCGATGCTATTCGCAGTCTGCTCTGTATTCCAGATGTGGTGTCTTTAAACCGCACCCTTTAGTGAAGCTTGATAGTGCAGGTCTTAACCCGAATGGGGCATCAGATCCCGATAACATCCCCACTCTCATGGCGGGGCAGCGTCCCCAAAGTCTTATCGGCAACATTGGTACACCGTCATAAATACGTCCAATGAACAAATGAAGATGTTTTTGAAGGTCATTCTGAATCTTTCCGTAAAGCTACGGCATACATCCTCTTCGCAATTCCTAAGTTTACGAGGAGGTGATCAAAATGGCTGAGGCCATGCATCAATGTCAAAACTGGGCAGCGCAAGCTCTTGATCGCTCTATCCAAACAATATCTTCACATCCTCGATATGTCTTGTACGGGATATCTGCTGTGTGTTTGGCGGCATGGCTCCTGATCTCGGCAACACGATACCTCAAGCAGTCAACCAACACTCGGCCCGCGACCCCAGATCTTGAAAAGCCAGCATCTCGAAGTCTCAAAGCCCCTTCCCGAGCTCCTGGAGGTACAGTTTCCTGTCTCAACCTCGCTTTACTTGCTAATTGATACAGTATGGGAGCCGATGAAATTTGACCGGCCAGCAGCAGTGCCAGCACTCAATTGGAATGTCTACACTTCAAAACCCAAACCATACCGTCCTTTCAGACACGGCCCTTACCACATTACGATGGGCCTCCGAAACATGGACTGGAACGAATGGATAGGTGAGTTCCCTACGGACGGTGACAGAACGCCCAACTGATGCCCAACAGAACTGGATAATCACTACCTAAAGTTCCACGCCGACAAAGCAAAACGTATCATCGAACGCGGTCCAAATTGCAGTCACACCGACCCTTCCGCATTCGACGGCGCCGTTGAACTCCTCGAAGAATTCTGCTCCTATCTCCCAGAACGCTACCCCACCCTCTACAAACGGACTCCCGTCGGCATGGACAACATCGTCACCGGTGAGACCTTCAACATCGTCGAGCGTCCACTGATCGAGGATCCGATGCAGATGGCCGCGCGCATGGTGCAAGATGACCTGGCCATCATGTTTGAGAAAGCCGACGGCCAGTATTACCTGCTCGCGGGCTCCATCCTACTCGCCGGGTTCTGGAAGCTGGAAGATAAGCTGGGGATGCCGTTGAGCGAGATCCACACCCATGGTGATGTTCCAGGCTACAAGGAGAAGCTGGAGAAGGGAATGATGAATTTCTTTCGGAGAGTGCAGCCTAATGGGCCAGTGCAGCGTGTACGTGTTACTCATCTCATGTTTCTCCCTCGCTGAGACAGATAGACGCAGTAGCTGACACACGAAAACAGAACAACTACTTCATCCAAGTCGACGACGAGCTCGCCTGGTCCTCCAGTATTGGCTCAGAGGACGGCCCAGAAGGTACCGTAGGCTGGTTCACGGCTGAGAAGAACAAGGCGATCGAACATCACTACTTCCGATCCGAGCGTCAGAGTCTACGCCGCTTGTCGCGCAGTGGAGGCGTTGTTTTCACGATCCGCACGTACTTTCATCCCATCACGGAGATTTGCGAGGAGCCGTATGTTCCAGGCCGGTTGGCGAGCGCGGTGAGGAGTTGGGGCGATGATGTCAGTAAGTACAAGGGCAAGGAGAGGTATCAGGATGTGTTGTTGGAATATCTGGATGCCAAGCATAAAGAGCAAGTTGAGGCAGGGCTGGAGGTCGACAAGGAGGAAGAGGTTAGGGCGTATCCGTTCTAGGAGCGGTGAGCTCGGGAGGCTGCATGTTTTGGGACTTGGTTGATGATTGCGATACCTCCTTTGCGTTTTTCTTTGCGTCTCGGGAGACTTTCCGTAGATCTGATGTATGGAATGTTCCGTGTCTTGTCGTCCGGAATCAAGTTCCCAAGCGAACGCCTTGCAAGTGCATTTTGACCTTGTTGTGGCGTTTCATTTTCTATGATCGTTTGTTTTCCACTTAGAACTTTCCAATGGCAGGCTAATTCAGATGTGACAGCTCATATCCATCTATGTCCAGCCACTCAAGCCTGTTTCCCGCTCTTTTCTCTCCATGCTGGTCGTCTTTTTTCAAGCTTCACTCTTCTCGACCTCCACCTTATCCACATGCCGACATCCTTGCATCCTCAACTCTACCAGAGCAGGAAGCACTCTTTTGATATCCAAAAGAGACACAAGGAAAGAAGCTGTGGAATAAGTCAATGGAGGTCGGGGCATGAAAAGACTACAACAGATGACGGGATGCCGTTGCCGGCATTGCTGCAAGTGTTTAGAGAAGACCCTTGAAAAGATCTCCTCCACGATAACATCTTCCATTCTCAGAAAGTCTTCCAGCTCCTTCAGCATAACGCCACAATTCAGTTGCAGTGGGGTCAAATTGAGAGGTTCTTCCAGCTTGAGGAATCTCGCCACTTTCGAACACATTCAAAATCTGCCACACGGTCTCATTGTTGATACGAAGCTCTACGCTCAACATCCACCTCTACCCAAAATCCTGAAGAAGCAGCCTCCCAGAGAAGAAGCAATACAACTCTCGCTAAGAACGGAACTCAGGGAGACGACAGCAGTGTTTGCACAACTCCAGCCCTAGGTCTACATGTGGCTCCACCTCCACCACCACTCCGTTGAACGACGGACACCGCTGTAACAAATGAGAATCGCTAGGGTGAGCCCATGCGACCATTCGAAGGGTCAATCCTGGACAATTGGGACAAGTGGGAGGAAGTAAAGGAGCCCGAAAGGCCAGACCTAGAACCACTCCGACAGCGCTTTCCTACTACTACGTATCAGCAGAGTTCCAGTGTCTGTCGACAAACTCACCCAAGCCAGCAGTTCTGAAGCACGCGTGAATTGCTGTATTGCCGACTTGTGCACCGTCGTCCTCCATATGATACCAATCTGCGAGATTGTATCATTAACTACAACAAGCAGAATGCAGCTGCAAAAGTAAACCAGATTCTACAGCTTGAGCATATCCGAAGGTATGAGATTGCTTCTTGCTTCCACCGCCAGCATCACCACGGAGGATATCGTTGCTCTTAACCTTCATCAATGCCTTAAAGTACCAAGTAAGTGTCATGGTATCCCGTAGTTGAACACCAGCTAACATTACCCACAAGGAAGGAGCCAAAATCATTTTAGGCTCTTAGGCCAATTATGCAAATACATGGATTGTGAAGGAGATCTCTTTCCACAAATCCTATGTACTATACACACACATACTACTTGCTTGCCAAAATACCAACGCAACCACTAGACAAGCTCTTTCGATGTTGGCTCTTCCATCGAATTCCGAGGTAGGCATGGTAGTATTGCGATGAAGAAGGCTCTTCCCTCTTCCATAACGTTAGTCTAACCGTCACCTCCCGAGCCACAAATCCACTAAAATCTCCCAGTATTCCTTAACAAGATGTCCAATCCACTTGAACCACGACGAACCACATCCGAATCACCACTCAAACCACCACCGACCCCATCCAAGGCAGCACTCGAACCACAACTACCCCCATCTGAGTCAAAAGAGCGCTTTCGAATCTTGTTGCGCGTTCTTATTGAAGACAATAATATTGCTACCTTGCGACCTGTATTTGATTTTGCTTTTCAGATGATGATGCGAATACGAAGAAGGTGTTGAATAAAGTTAGTCAGTATAACCACTTCAATAAGTCGAAGCGATTGAGGTCCATGGTTGCTAGGAAGGCGATGAAGGATGCGATAGGTCGAGGTGGTGAGTGATGAGTGGGCAAGGAATTATTAGAGATCATATCTCTAATAGCTTCTAAGGAAGAAGTGGATGGAAAGCTATAAGGATCTGCAGAGAAAGGCAGCACACACACCAAACACGACCTCGAATGTCAGCGGGAGTCGAACAAAACCTTGCAGTGGAAGGAAACGACTTTCTTAACAGCACGGCATGTGGATTGTTAATCAAAGCGTTGGTTTCGTGGGAGACTCGGTGGAGCGTGCCAGATGAGGCCGGCGCCTAACAGATTCACTTTAGAAATGACAAGTGGAAAGGAACCCGAGAACGCAGACAACTCCGGATCCGGCGAGGAAGACAAGCGAAAGCCTCCTATGACGCGGGAGGAATACGAAGCGACTAACCTGGAAACCAGACAAGCCGCTCGAGCCGCGGCTGAAAAGAAGAAAGAGGGACAAGGCCTGTCGTACGACGAAGCCAAAAAACTTAAGAAAGCCGTTTATGAGGAGACGGACAAGCAAACTGCAGCCCTCCAGAAGGCGAAGGCATTGGGTTATACCAAGTAAAAGAAAATCAGGCAAGGGGAAGGCTAGGGAGCCTGAGGTCTGGAATATGAGACGAAGGACAAAGAGAAAGTCAAGAAAGAGCCCTTCAAACGGAAGAGGATGTTCAATCCAGGAACACTTCAAATATTCGGTCGGATAGAGTAGCAGTCAGAATCCGACATATCTCAGCAGGGATCATCTCGATAGCACCGTCAGTACCTATTCGAAAACTATTTCAAAGATACTGCGACGTGGTATCAATACAAGGAATCATAATCATACATCGAAAGTTTACTATACATCGGGTGAGAGTCTCTTATATGCCTCGAGTTACGGTCATTGCGGTCGATAAATCAGTAGGGGAGGAGAGCCTAGGGAGCGACCTGGCTTCACCAAAATGCTTCACCGGTCCCGGTGCATAGACAACTTGCACATCCAGGACGTGGCTCAACTTGCCTATCATCCCTTTGCCTTGCTGGCTCGAAGGACATGGACGATTATATCAAATCCTTTAGCAGGCTTCAAGCAGGGCTGAGTCCCCTCAAGTATGAGCGATGTTCTTGGCATGAGTTTGAAGCGGACTTTGACGTCCATCAAGAATTTGTCCAGCTTGTCGGGGCTGCCATCAAAAGGAGTTGGCCTGGGCGTAGTTCTCTCTTGGTCGTACGTTCACTGCAGGTGTTGGTCCTTCGGTTCTTGGCTCCTCTGGCGTTAATCTCCAAGGTTATCGGAGGTCTTGGGCAAGCTCTCAGTACATGGGACCAGGGATTCGAGATCCAACGAGAGACACCTCCATCACCTCCGTCTCCATCACTGCGACCTGAACATTTAGGGTGCTGGACACCTGCCAATAATGCACCTGAAAATCTTGCCGCCGTCGACTTGGATCGACCGGAGCTTCGTGATCTACCTGAGCGATACCTAGCGGTATTCTTGAACCATAAGAAGAAGCACGGTAAGGAATCCTACTTTCAACTGAATCGAGAGACTTTCGCTAGTTCCCCGGTCCAATTCGTGGAAGAGGCTCAGAGCCTCTACCGCGCTGTGGAGAATAAGATTCGTTGGGACTCTCAGCATAGCAAATTCGATCACTCGCCGGCCGAGAAACATCCCATCATCGACCCAAAGATGGGCTGTCGATCTTGTTCTCGGGATAGAGCTATGCTGTCAAATGGTACTTGTTTGCCAATCTATATCTTTCTAGTCATGGGAGCTACGAATTGTCGAAGACCCTCTAGAAGGACTGTTCATGTCTGAGAACGCAAGCAAGGTGTCGCCCACACCTGGAGAGTGGAGGATGTTCTGGAAGCGGTGGAAGGTCTGGCGACGAATTGAAGAAGTCGAAACCTTTTTTGCGCTTTGGGATCCTGGAACGAACAAAAATAGGAGATCTAACTTATCTCACACGAAGAGCTGTTGAACTCCTATTCAAGTTTCATACTAGTGCATTATTTAGAGCAGCTTGTCATTTTCTGTGCTCTCCCGAGATGCCGCGAGAACAATTCGAGCGCCTGATTCTGGAACATCTGGAGCACGACATGAACTTTGGAAACTACAACATCATCCGCATGGCTACGAAGGAACTCAAAAGAAATCCATTAGACTACATTGCTTCGAAGCTAGGTTTTGCTCCTCGGATGCAACCGTTGACACCAGAGCACCAGAGGTAACGAGCGCAGGGCGAATTCGGACAATAAAGACAAGAAGGGTGGTCTATGCGCTACACAAGCCTATTTGCTGTAGCTACTAAGCTTAGCAGACGCTTCCAGCAACTTGTTGTATGATTCCAACATGGATAGGACCTCCAGGGAACTTGATAATCCAATTGGATTAGCGACGACGAATAACTCATACAATGGGCCTGCGTGCACTGCAACAAAAGAGGGGCCTGGAGGAAATCCAGGTCAAACATCATCATCCCCAGAGTACCCAACCTCAACCTCAATTGTGTGCATTGGTGAAGCGCAGTCCATGCTCATAACTTCTCAGTCCCAATTCTGTCAGAGGCTTATGTAATCTCTTCCCGATAGGGAACTTGGCTTAGAGGCTAATGTACTGAGTTGATCGGATCTATCATCCTTGACTCGCTTTGGATTGTGTCTTTTCAAAGGCGCCTCGAACTTGCAAACTCCCAACATGGCAGATTCGATCACTCGCCACCCGAGAAACAGCTCATCATCGACCTGAGATGGGCTGTCCAAACTGTCATCGTGGAGCTGATCTTCGCTCGTCTTCCTCCAAACACATCTAGTACGCCGTATGATGTATTCTGCGGCTTAACTCATGCCCAGCAGCGCGTGTGGCTCGAGCCGCTTTTTGTAGTAATGTCCAGCATTTCACATCAGTAACACTTGGCATGAATCTCCATTATTATTGTTTCGTTTACAAACAACACAACGAAAACCACAGGCATCTACTTTCCATCATGTGTTCCTCTTCGGATTTGGCTTTTTTGTGTCCTATATACTTCGGTAAGAATAACCTCTTCATTATACTTTCCATGGAACCTTCACTAAAACCGCCCTCTTTAATAGAATCTAGCACCTCCCAATGTCGCAAAAAGTCAACACCTATAGAGTACTCAGTTTTTTCCATATCGACAAGCGAGTACAAGCGCTTAGTGGAGCAAACCTGGCATGCTATCGAGCAGCAAATTGTCTATGAGAAGTTGAATTGCAAGTTCTATGAAAGTTACGTCAGAAGATTAAAGATCTCCCAAGCGAACACCTCTGATCGTGGAACCACCAGGGAGACGGAAGACAGTGAAGTCCTTGGGCCACGAACGAACCCAACTTGTCACGACTGACAAAGAAAGGCTGAAGGTTTGGTTGTGAGGCCTAGCATGCCACTCAGCTGGCAGCCTTCATGGCCACTTATCAGAAGTGGCTCGTGTCAAGTGTCTTCGGCCTCACGCCATGGAGTGGTGCGCGGAACTTGAAGGTACCAACGATAGATTGATTCCAGATGATAGCGAAATTCTTTATTAATTGAGGAACGAAGTGTCGTCACTGAGGGGAGAATGTTTTGGTACTTTGAATGAGGTAGAAGATTCAGACGATGAGGACGAGTTGTAAGGTTATGGATGAGGCATTAGTGTTGGACATGCGGTTGATTGTGGGGTGGGCCATGGGTGGTGGGTGATGAGATAGCGCTGTGCAAGTGGTTGTCTCTAGAGCTCTACTATACCATTGACTCTAGCGACTTTGAGCACGTGGAAGAAGGAGAGAAGCAACTTTAAAAGCGAAGACTCTAGAGATGTCTGAACACATACTCACATCCGCATTCGTTGATGCTCCCAAGGTTTGGGATAAGCAGTTCCAACACCTCGGCTCGGCCCAGTGTGTGAAGTGGTCCGCAGACCGACTGCGCCTGGCGCACACTTGCATGAGCTTGGCTTATTCGGTTGGAGCATGATGGATGATGATAGACTCCATAGAGAGTAAGTACTCAACATAATGCCTACATGATAGACTCTTTAATACTTAAAGAGTACCATGTCATTATAACACCCGAGAAACGTACGGATTGCTTCCCGAGCACGATTATCTAGGGAGACTTTGTGTGAAACTATACGCCACCGCCCGTTAGATTGCTATCAAAGGACACTTTGTTAACATATTGGACGTTAACACCAGCTTGGGCTCAGGTCTAGTCACAGATCTAAGCCAGGCTATTGCTCCAGCCCAGAATCTAGCTCTAGCTCAGACTTTGGAGCCAACTTCGGAGCCAATTTCAGCAAGTCTAGCACTAGCTCCACATTCAGAGCCCTGTGCACCACAATCGAAGAAGCGAGCGACTGACTTGCTTCCAAAAAAAGAGTGTGGAGCAACCCTAACACATGATGCAGATATACACTCAGTCCAATCACTTTGGGATTGTTCGACTAATCACACGGCATTCGATAATCCTATAAATAGCAACATATTCAAGGACGCACGGCTCATGGACCGATCACTGAGGATACCACCAAGTGTGCCTTTACACTACGAACTCCATTTTTTTAGACAAACCAGCATCACACTTCTCAGAAACTTGAAAAGACGAAAACTTTCGATAGGAAGCTACTGCATCATGGAAGAAGGGAGAGAGTGTGTGTAGGAGAGGAATGTGAGGCAGCGCGTTAGGAAGAGAGCATCGGGTTGGAATCAGAATTCAGGAGCGAGATGAGAAGACAAACAACCTTGAGCAATCCCCAAACAACACTCTGAAGTACAGGAAGGCAGTAAGGATTCCAAGAAACTCAAGCGCCAAGGACCTGTTGCAAAGGATCAAGCTTCGCAAAGCCAACCGAAAGTCCACCTGTCAAGTTGGGATTGTTGGTGGGAAATGGCGTGCTCCAACGGAAAGGAGACCTCTCAAAACTATCTTTGGATCGACCGCGAGGAATAGCGACTCAATACTGCTAAGTATCACAATCTGGCTAGAAGGGGTGATCCAGCGGTCTTGACTGGCTCCTTGCCTTCAGGTGAAGCGACGGAGGTGCATCCATGCATTGAGTTTCGAGAGCTATGGGAAGAATTGGTCAAGGTCTGAAGAAACAAGTTTATCAAGGATGCAATATGGAGAACATGCGGAAAAGAAGATATCAGGACAACAGGCAAAAGGAAAGAAGCAGGTTGAAGCGTGAAAGATTGCACCATGCGACAAGAAGACGTTGATCTGTCGAGTACAAGGACCGAAAGACAGTGGAGGCTGAGCAGATTCAACCAGTCAGAACTTAAAGTCACTCGCACTAATGCAGTGGAAGAGGAGGATAAGTTGGTTGCAGAGAAAATCAGTTTCTTGAGTAAGCCGAAGAGCTTTGCGTTGTGCAACCGTTGGAAGGGAGGATACTATTTCGAAAGCACCACAGAGAAATGACAGAGAGCTGAATGGAATATTGCTCAATATGGATTCATATGCACTACCAATCTTTACATTCAATGAAGTCCATTGCTCGAGTTTATGGCCTTTTGTATGACTACGTGCTGTCTGTCTGTCCAGTGAATTCATTTCCAAGAGCTTTCACCATTCGTCATGACCTCGGGGCACTTCAGCTCAAGCCCTCAACTAAGACATCGTCATGGTAAAAGAATAAGTGACTCGATTGTTGCACTAGCCACAACTTACCAAGCCGACTACATGCCTCGAAATTCGTTCTCGCTTTTCAAAGTCGATCTTCTCTCTCCAGCAAGCTCCTATTGAGGTGTTCAGGGCGTGCAGATTGGATGCCAGCAAGATGTAAGGTCAGCTCCAAATCGCCAAGCAAGCTCTTCAACACATGTTGCGCGCCCTCCTCGCCTCCCATCACCAAGCCATAAATAAAAGGTCGACCGATCAAGCACATCTTCGCCCCCAACGCCATCGCTTTCGCAATATCAGCTCCAGCCCTGATGCCGGAATCAAAGAAAACATCCAGCTTGTCACCAACTGCATCGACGATCCGCGGAAGGACACCAAGGGAACTCACACCGCCATCCACCTGCCTTCCACCATGGTTGCTGACGACAATGCCCTGGAGGCCAAGCTCGACGCACTTTTCTGCGTCAGCTACGGTCTGGATACCTTTCAGTACGATCGGTCCGTCCCAGTGCTTTTTGAGGAATTCGATATCCTCCCATCCATGGCTGACGCCTGGAAAGACGATTCTGGTCCATTCGGCGGCAGCCGTGTGAACATCCTCTTCGATTTCGACGCCGTGTTTGGCTTTGAAGTGTGACCGAAAGATCGGATCTGAGAATCCAATGGCTACACCGATTTTATCGGACCGGAGGAATGGGTTGTATCTGAAAATATATTTAGTATCTTTTACCCATTGTTAACGAAGGATTCGTTACCCATTGTCCATATCACTTGGCCTCCAGCCGAGGATATATGTGTCAAGTGTGATGAATAAAGCCGAGAAACCAGCTTTTTTGGCCCTGGAGAGTAGTGATGCAGTGATTTCGTTATGGTCATTTGATGGCCAATAAAGTTGGTACCATCTAACACCATCCTCTTTATTGGCTTTGGCAACATCTTCAATGCTAGTGCTGCTCGCAGTGCTCATTCTGTACAGTTCCTCAGTCAATATACCTTCCTCAAGACGTGCTTGAAGATGAACACTTTCAAACTATAGAGTCTCTAGGGAGGACAGGAAAAATTGTCTCCTCTTTCCTCTAACAAGCGTAAGTGAACATGAAGATTCCATTGAGAACACTCACATGTATGGCACAGATTCCTTAGCCGCCGCAGCAGCCGTAGCAAGCTCTCCTTCCGGATTAAAAATGCGCTGAACGCCAACCGGCGCCGTAGCAATCGGAAACGGAAACTCCTTGCCAAACACTTTCATCCCAAGATGGGGTAATCCCGAGGTCTTGACCAATCGTCTAGGCACAATAGACCATTTGGCAAAGGCCTCACGATTCTTGCGTGCCGTCTCGCCGGTTCCTGCATTGCCAATGATGTAGCCTTTGGATTCGGCAGACATGCGCTGCTCGGCTTCAGATTCCCATTTGCTGGTTTGGAAGCTGAAGAGAGGTCGTTCGAATTGGAGGCCTTTCTGATAGATTGTTTTCTCGTACTCCACTGGGTTAACGGGAGCTGCAGCTGGTGCTTTGGTGCGGTGCGCTACGTCTCCAGAGACGTGAAAAGACATCTTGGGAATGTGTATAGAGTTGCAGTAGCGCGGGTATCAATTGTTGGTAGTATTTTTGTTACGCGACTTCAATTTATGCAAGTGTAGTTTTTGGGACTCTGCGGACGCTCTGTTAATTTATGGCTGAGCAGGTGACGAAAATAAAATTCCCCCATCAGAGAAGTTCAACTCAATATATGCGATTGTTGAGAACTGGGTACAAATGTATCCGCACATCCGTCACTCGAGGCGCCGCCATTCCTGTTTTACAGTAGCGCTCTATGACGACACAGATATGCAAAATAGGAATCATCACAACGAATGCAATACTCGACAAAGAGATACTGATCAAAGCAGCAATATTTCAAGAATGCAAGGCTCGGTTGAGGAATACTTCTCAAATAAGTTCCCACGGTACTTGTAAAGCTTCAAAACTTGTCTCTCACTTGAACGGTTGCAATGCTCGCTTAGCCCCACTAAGCCGAAAAGGGTAATGCATATAGCATGCCCCAATAGCTCATCAGCTCTGCACACTAGCATACAGGTACTGATTACTGACTATTGAGATGCCTTCTGGTAGATCGACCGTAGACGAAGGTAGCCGAGCCCAAAATCGCCCCTTGATCCAGGAGTCTGGACCGACCCGTTCCCTCGCGCAACTCTCGATGACGGCATGCTGCCGGAGAAAGAAGCCTCTCTGGACAGCGGTTGTCATAGCTGCTATTGGCTAGGGTTTATTCCGATTTCCAAATACGCTTTATGTAATCCCTCTCGGATATCCAATGCTGCGTCGACATAGTATAGAGGACCGCCCCCGTAGTTTTCTGAGTTCGCAATCCGATATAACTATCAAACAATATGGCGCCCGTATCTACTCTCTCATTCAAATGTGCTCTCATTACTGGCGGTGGCGGAGGGCTGGGAAGAGCTATGGCGGAGGCACTCATTGGCATGGGGAAGTCGGTGATCATCGCAGGCCGAACTGAAGAGAGTCTCAAGAAAACAGCAGGAGAGATTGGAGCAAAAGACTACGTCGTACTTGACGTGAGCGATATCCAAAGCATCAATAGATTCGTCAAGAACCTCGTGTCCAAACATCCAGAGTTGGACTGTGTCATCAACAACGCTGGCGTCCAGCGGCCATTTCAGATCCTGGGTCCAGACTACGGCTTTGATCTAGACAAAGCAGATCAGGAAATCGACACAAATATTCGTGGCCCGATGCACCTGTGCGTCTCCTTAGTACCACATTTCAACAGCCTCCCAAACGGCGGTGTTATCATGAATGTCTCGTCTGTGCTCGGATATAACCCGTTCAGTCTGGTCAACCCGGTATATAACGGTACGAAGGCGTGGGTGCATTTCTTCACCATGAACCTCCGAACGCAGCTCCGCCAGGCTGGGAGCAAGATCAAGGTTGTTGAGATTGTGCCTCCAACCGTCGAAACGGCTTTGCACCGGGAGAGGAAAGATCCAGATGACAACAAGAAAAGCCATGGTTCGGCGTCTGCGCTTAGTGTGCCTGAATTTATGGAGCAGATCTTAGAGGGTTGGAAGAAGGATGAAGACACTTGTGCTGCCGGCATGGGCCATGAGGTGGTCGAAAAGTGGTATGCTGCCTATGGAGAGGCTTATACCAAGGCAGGTGGATGAAGGTGTTGCGCAGAGTGGTTTACTGCGAAGAAAAGATTGTACAGTACAGTTCTTAGACAAATGTAGTTGATGAAGTATGAACGAAACCATAAATCGAGGAGTGAAAGAAAACTGGGCCAGGAAGTCGACAGCGAACTTCGGCTGACAGAAGAGAGCTTTGCACTGCATGCCACTTGGTAGTGAGAATGGTACGTGGACCATCCCAAAGAATATGGATATGGCAAAGAGACAGTGAACTATTTTCTATGACAGATTCGCATATAGCTCCCTCGGTATTTTTGTGTCTGATGCAATCGACTGCTCGAATTGTGACTCTTTCTACAACCCCCATGTATATGCCCATCCACTGAATGTATTCCTAAGTTCTCAAGACTCATTTCCCCAACGCCGTCCAGTCTATGCAATGGTATCAAATATGCCCAACCCTTTCCCAATGTCCCTATTTATATTCTATGCTTCGATCTTTTGCGCATCGCGGGATCGTATTTCGATTTCTCGTTCGGATTTCTTCCCCCCACTCTCGCTAGATGTCGCCATGCGCGCACCAGTTTCCGCCGCCATCTCAGCCCTTCTATTCAAAAAGCTAAGATATGTCTGCCATCCAATAGCGACGAATCCTGCAAATATAGAGCGGTATTGCGCATCAATAAAAGTGAAGCTGAATGCTGTGACTGCTGGCCAGAGTTTGCAACTGTTGATCACGGACGTTGGAACGGCTCTCTTTATTCGTTCCCAGACCTCAGGGAGTGTGTCGCCGGAGAGCAGCGATTGCATGCTAAAGAAATAAGTGTTGAATATCGGAGTGAAACATATCTGGTTCACGGTGACTTTTGTCGCAAGTGAGAGCGTCTTTGAGGCATAATTGAAGTTATTCCCGAGGAAAATGAACCTTTGGGCTCACATCAGCATGACATTTCCAACCCATTATGAATATACTCACCATTTATAGCTAGGAATAGAAGACCCCATACTGATAATCAACGCTCGCAGAGTCCGCTTGGAATCATATTCATCTCCGTTGATGTTTTGCGCCGAAAGATCTCCCAGGAAATAAATAACCAGCGAACTGCAAAATTGTGTAGCGTACGGCCTCTTTCTCTGACTTCTCCCATATGCTTGAAATGCTCTCGACAGAGGTCCTAACCGCTGCCATAATGGCAGCGTGGCAACAGTGTTAGGAACTGGAATAGAAGTTCCGTTTCCGTTCGCGGGGTTAATGTCGGGCTTGCTTTGCGTGGCATTGTGGCGTTTTGTGATGTTCGTGGGTTGGCGATGGGAAGGGAAATGGGCTCGTCGAACGACAGCGCGACTTGCTGTCTTGAGCGCAAATACAGCCATCTTGAAGTATTGTTACCGAGTAAACATGCTTGTGCGAAAAGATGCTGTTGGGAAGAAGTCCAAGTGAGCGATTTCTAAGAGTTTTGAGGGTCCTCGGTCGCCGACCGGGTTCGGAAGGGGCGTTTTTTAGCGTGCATGAAAGCGAACAGCCGGGACCGGAAAAGATTTTGAGAATCCCATCTTTTCTCTTCTGCATACTTTTCATCTCACAAGATCAGCAACAGATCTTTTGAGGGCGATGGGTTCTGATGTATGACATTGTCCGATGACTTACACGTCGCGACCTTGCACAACACATGCAACGTTTCTAGCGGGTTCAGAGCCAGTCTCACGTGACTGAGCATTGTCAAACTGGAACTTGTATATTATGCTTTTCTGAAACCGACAATGCTAGTACAAAACATACGGACGATACAATTACAGACATCGAGAGAAAACTTGCTATTTTGTCGACATACGAGATCCGTCGATTAGACGCTCCCACCATCAGGAACTTCTCTCACTCTATGCTTGAAAGGCAGCTTCTCCTTCATCCGCTCCAGGAGAGGAGCCTTGACCTCTTGAGGAGAGTATAGAGGCTTGTGCTCCTCGGTAATGTCGTGGATACCATCATAATCGACGTGGACGAAGGCTCTCTCAACATCAGCGAGGCCTGTCATGGTCAGCGTCCCTGTCTTTGTGTGAGCATTTCTGGGACGGACCTTCAAGCTTCCGCTGCAGGCGTTCTGCTACATCGTGTGTTGTCTTCAACTTCTCTTCTTGGCCCATAATGACGTCAACCTCGACATAGTATTTGTCACCTGCATGATATGCTCGTGCCTGTCTTCCATCAGTCCAGCTTGGTACAAAGTGGCACTAGGGGCTTACTGTATCGATCTTCAAGATCTTGGGATCGTGAGTTACCGACACGTACACCAGCTTGTTCAGAAAGTCTTGTGGTGCTGTCTTGCCAACCAAATACCACATATGTTCGAAGGCAGTCGAAGCCCATGAGAAGAGGATCAAGCATGCAATGCAAATGGCTCCTGCAGGATCTAAGAACCAAACCTTTTTGAAGTGCGTCCCGACGATTGACATGATCAAACCGAAGACGTTGACGACGATATCATTTCGATGATCTTGCTATGGAGAATGTCAGCGACAGTCAACTGGGGAACAGTGGGCTCTTTTACCATGAAGATAGCTGCTGCTGGATATCGACGAAGGAGGAAGCAATAAATGAACATGCATCCTTTGGAAAAGACTATCACCAACTGTCAACCAAGTACTTCAGGGCGACCATGCTTTGTCCTTACTGGCAATGCCAACGAAGATGAGAGGGATGATCTTGAGAGAGTCATCGTTCCGTGGACCATCACCCAAACTTCTCGCTGATTCGACCTGGCTTGGTCAGTACGGAATTTATCAAATGGCGAGAGCAACTCACTATAAGCTCCACAGCGACAGTGGTCATAAGTGCACAGAAGAGGATTATGCCTACAGTCTCAACTCTTTTACGACCCTACAGTGATAGCATGAAAGTCAGACCCGAGGCCAAGGTTGATGGAGGGACATAGGATACGAACCACGGGGAACTTTTTGATATTAGGCTTGGAAGCCAGCCTCGACGTGATGAGCATCACGATCGAGCTTACGAGATCCATCTGCGTGATAATGTCAGGAGAATGTCACTCATCGGATGACAATATGGGGGACTAACGAAAGCATCGGCTGCAGTACCAAACAGCGACAGTGAGCCAGTGCTAACAGCTGCATACAGCTGAATGATGAACAAGAAGAAGTTTACAGTCGATGATCCATAGATGGCAAATTTAACTTTGCCTCCATTCTTCAGAGCATCTTCATGCTCAAGAGCTTCCTCATCAGCACTCCCAAGGTAGGAGTCGATGAGTGCATTCTGCCGGTTGTAATATTTCTTGATCTTTCTGCTTTTTCCATGGGGATAGTCAATGAGAATCGATTTCCTTGTGACATCCGCTCTCTTGGAGTCTCGAAGAGCGTATGGGTCATCCAAGGCAGCTGTAATCGTATCATCGTCGTTCGATATGTTCCTTTGAGCTTCTGATGAGGTAATACTACCGCTCTGTGTAACTGTCGGAGCTCGACTCTCGACCATTGCTAGAGTAGAAGCCGGAAAGGTCGTTTCCGAAGATGGGTCCCTTGATGCTGCTTCAGTTGCTTGAGGGTGGTTGGATATTGATTGGGATAAATCAGTCTTGCCGATGTGACTGGACCTTGATGACATTTTCAATATTTGGAAGTATAAAAGATCGTCAGAATATGCGAAGGATACGATATCAAATCGCCGCCAAAGGATTATCTTGCGATTATAGAAGGCGCTTTGCGAAGAATTTCAAGTGAGATATCCTAAAAATAAAGTGTATAGGTATCCTTCAGTGTATTTCAACAGCGCAGCAAGTTTGCCACAGCGAGAAAGTCCGATTCAGCGTTTTCCACAATCTCTTGGCACATTGTATTGTTGAAGCACAAGCCGTATGGGGTACACAGATCATTGAGCAGGCATTGAACCGGAATCAGATCTACAGTTTCCTATTCCTCAAGCTGAACATCGAGTCCACAAATCTTTGACGTTCCGTAAAAGTTGGGGAAATCGTTCATCGACAGTTTCAGGGCAGTAAGAGGACCCTCAAAATGCACCGGCCTAGTGTTCAGTTCTTGCCAGAGGTGCACAGTGTCATGAGCATTTGCAAGCATGAAATCATGATTCGTTGGATAGTTCATGGGTCATGCAGGTTCACTAACGCGGCCCACTTATCGAGGTGTAACATTTATGCGAAAAAGTTTCTAATTCGGAGACTTCAAGGAAGTCCCCTTTCGGGCGTAGCCAATGAGAGAAACAAGCGAATAGAGGCGTACGAAACAAGAAACAATATGATGTGGCAAGTCGCGAGAGCCTCAAGAAAGTCTCCAACCAAGTGTGTTTATTAAAATAGTCCGTGGGCCACGGTATGATATTCGTCTTGGCTGTTCTCGCAACGAAAATAGCTACAGACTTGGATTACATCTTCGTCTCTCAGCTCCTTCATCTCCTGGAAGAACTCGCTAAAGTCATAAAATACCTATACTTCTCGGGCATTATTAAAGTGGGCTGAAGTAGAACATGTAGGGCTCAAGTGAAGAGCTACGGTTGTGCTTGCTGTCAGGCATCGTGTGATCGCTACAATTGATACGGTCACAGAAGCTTCTTTTGCTGCCGTGCTTGGCTTCTAGAACGCTGCACGGAGAAAAACTCCTGGCGTATGTTTTAGGGAAGAACAGATGAGAAGCTAGGGAAGAATTCTCCTTCGTTGCAGATCATGCTTAAAGCGAACATGCTTAAAAAGCCAAGGCAGATCAGACGCTGCAGGTTTTGAGGCTCGTTCGCCAACTGACCGGACACCCAAGAGATCAGCCGAAACTAGCGGGCCGAATGCAGGCCCTTGCAATTGCATTGCCGACACGTAGGGTCGGCTCGCCTCGTCGATGCTTCATTCAACGTCATGCTAGATCATCTACAGCAAACGGCGGTCACGGCACTTGAGATCGAGGCGATCTGGAAGGCGGACATAGCCCCAGCTTTGATGCTTTCATCTTGAGCCGCTTCTTAGCCTTGTGTCTGACAGATGTGCGACAATGAGTTGTAGCCATCTCTCATCTGAGATATTGTCTACCGGTAGTGGTCTTTTCCCGATTTAGTAGGAAGGCACGATGTTTTGAACAAGGGTACCCGGAGTACGGTACATCACTCGCAAGCAACAACCCGCAAGTCACCTATGTCGCACCAAAAATCTGCTGATTATTTTTGGTCAATCCAAGAACCATGCCTAGACCAGCTATATTCTTCGCCTTTATGCCGTGGCGCGCAGATCTTCTCCCCGGACCTCGATGTGAGGCAAAGCTGGGACCAAGTCTTCTACTGACAAGCACTCACGCGGTTGCGTGGCAGCATACTTGGTTACGACAAGCACTGGTTAGATCTCCAGAGCCGCTCGTCCTCCTTCTTGGCGCATGAGATGGGAATTCTGCTTTGGCCTTGCTATTGTCTACTTTCATTCGCTCCAATCCATCCCAAGTCCCAAGAGTCACGGGTATGTGTGATCTTCTCCGTATGAGATCACATTTTGTTTTGACCACCCCATTCACAGTTCCTTTTTCCTCTGCCAAGAAGTTTGCTAGTGGAGCAGGGCACGTTGGTCTGTTCGAGAAGAGCCTCAGAGGACATTGGCATTCTTGTTGGTTGTATTGTTTGTCACGATTAGTAGCACCAGAGCGATTTCATACACCTTGTCATTAGCATTCTTGTCACAATTATGATCGGCTATCGTTTCCGCTGAGCAGAACTAGTGCTCCAACCAGACATGTGGAGATATTTGCATCAGATGTCATATACCCGTGGAATCTGCTGTCATCCACCTCTCTCGGTATTGGTTTCTTTTCCTGCTTTCTGTCTTTTCTTTATTTAATGTATCTTGTTGTCTTTGTGTCACTACGCCTTACGCCGTTTTTTTCTTTGGTTCCTCGTCAATATGCCTTCCGTATGGCAAAGATTTAAGGCATCGTTCTTTCCTGCGAACGTGTCTACCTATGCGGCGGCACCTACGATCAAAGTTCGGCAAGAGGGACTCGCAGGTCGAGCTTCTCCACCTCCTGGATATGACGAAAAGAAGATCGTGGTGACCGAGGAGTCCACTCAAGCGGAGAGGACGACTCGCAGGAAGCCCAATGCTTTTGACAAAGTCACGAAGCTCGCTGGCTCGAGTGTTGTGGTCTTTGTCATGTTGGGCATACTTGTACTTTGGTTGGTAATGGGATTGGTATATGGGACGACAGACACATGGCAGATCATTCTGCAAAATGCATCTTCCATTCAGGTCTATGTCACAGACATTCTTCTCATCAGACAAGCTTCGAACGCCAATCAATCGCTCATGATCACCATCGCCGAGCTTCAGTCCCGCAACCAGACTTGCGAGCGCTTACTTGCAATGATTCCTGGTTGCCAGTGGATGGAGACACACAAGGAGGAGCCGAAGAAGCTTCTCCTCAATGGACGTCCAATCGAGGACGAGGTGGAGGAGAGTTTGTTCATGGTCACTGGCCGACAATCGCGCATCAGGACAGCCTGGAATAAGACATGCCATACTATTGCTATCGGAGTCGGCTCACTCTACGCATTCATCATCTACTGGATCGGTATCTGCGTCTGGATTGCCATTGGGCCCGCCTACCAATTCAGCGACACATGGCAACTATACATCAATACCGCCACTGCTCTGTCTCTTACAATCACTAGTGTCTTCCTCCAGAACATCCAGCAACAACAAGAAGACAAGCTCGAGAAGTGCCTTGAATACGCCCTCAAGATCGATGCCGAGGTCGAGTACAAACTTCGCGAGCTGACCGAAGACGAGAAGCCGAACCTGATCTTTGAGATCGCGGCACCAAAGCGCAACCGAAGTGAACGTGCCATCACTCGTTTCGCAGAGACCATGGGTTCTGGTCTCGGTGTTCTCATCTCTTTGGCCGCTACCGCAGCTTGGATCGCTATCGGCCCTCTCCTTGAGTTTAACGACAACTGGTGGCTCATCATCGGCACCTTCACTGGTCTCGTTGGTTTCATCGATGGTTTCGTACTTAGAAACCTGTACCACCGTGATGAGAAATATGCCAAGACTCAATTCCGCTTCTTGGAACTCTCCGACATGAAACTCCTCGAGAAGCTTAATGTCCCGCCGCCAAACAGACCACGCGATCAACGATCCCTCTCCACGCGCATCAGTATCGCCGTCGGTGATGCCTGCGGTCATCGGTTTACATCTATTGGTGCTGTCTTCATCGTTGTAGCTTTGTTGGTCATCGCTACGATTCTGAGGTGGTCGGAGACTGGACAGCTGCTTTGCAACACTCCTACCATGATTGCGGAAGGCTTCTTGCTGTTGGTGTTGATTCAGGCGCACAATATTGCGAATGTTGAGCGAGGAGAAGACTTTAATGGTGTTCTCAAGAGGAGACTTATGTTGAACAGTTATGTGCATGCGATTGATGCTTAGATAATTACTCTTGCAGAAGCAGACAAGCGGGACAGAAACCCTTCAACATATTTACAGACACCAATCTTTTGTTTTTTGTTATATATCACACACCAGGTGGGGTTAATCTGGGGTTAGGTGTTGCATAATACGGTGTATGGCTGGCTCGGTTTCGGCTTCAGGGCGCAATGGGGCAGGCGCAAAGAATACACAAGACTCTCTTTAACAGATCATCTTCGTCAATTTGACTTGATTATTATATGTGCAAGTTCACATTATTTCCTATAAGTATACATATTGCCTCTCATTCGATTTGTATGTATGATAGAAGTGGTGCTGGCACTCTCTTGGTTGTATGCAGAAAAAGATAAAACTGCTCAGTGACCTCGTGGATCGAGATGGCTGGTCCAGAGTCCGGGCATGTATGATTAACGATGAACTTTTCTTTCACCTCTCAATACATCGTATCAGTCTACTTTCCTCATGGTCGTTCTCTTGTGAAGTATTTCCTCGAGTGACAGATATATTTTCATCATAGCATAAAGGAGATCAAGTTCAGTAATTATTTGCACAAAACATCCTGCTTGTCGCAAATAGCCAAATCTCGACCAATAAGAGCAGGACAGTCAGCCGCTCATCCCACTTTCGATGTATTATCTCGCACGAGCTCCATTCCCAAGTCAAGTCAGAAAACCTAACTACCACGATGGCGACACTACCAACCGCAGCCTTCAAGCTTCACGGCGGTTGCTTCTGCAACGCAATCACCTACACAATCTCCGTCCCCGACCTCACCTCTCGACCCCTCAACCCCAGCAAGCCCAGCAAACCCCTCGGCCCCCGCAACGAAGTCAACGCCCGTCTCCCTTGCATAGCTCTCGACCACTGCACAACCTGTCGCCGCATCCCTGGCTCCATCTTACAAGTCTGGTTCATATGTCCTCAATCCTGGGCCGAATTCTCTCTTCAGCCTCGATCACATGACACCGCCACTACTCCAATCAAGATATCAACTAGCGAGTTTCTGCTTCCGGATAAGGACGTGCAGGAGAGGACGTGGGTAACTGGGTTCCAGAGCTCGGAATTCGCGCATAGGACGTTTTGTGGGAGGTGTGGGACGCATCTGTCGTTCTTTTATACGGGGCTCGATCAGAAGCTTGCCGAAGAGGCCAATTGGGGGCCGTATTTTGATCTTGTGTTGGGGAGCTTGAATAAGGAGAGTCTGGAGGTGGAGGGGTTGTGGCCGGATCGGCAGGTGTGGGTGGGGAGTGGGATTGAGTGGGTGAAGCAGTTGGTTGCGGAAGGGGAGGGGAGTCTTTGTTGATGTGTTAGAGTCAGTCTTTGGGATGGAGAAATGGTTGGCAGGTTGGATTTCCCCTTTCTTGGAACTTTTGGAGAACAAAGATAATGGTCCATGCAATCGCTCGTTCGTCTGCGGCAAAATCACAAGTTTAGGTCAATTGGGTCAGTCGAGTCGGTGAGTTGGCAGGTATCGTTTTGTAGGGCTGACCCTAACCTCTAAAGGAAGGACCAAGATAAGAGGTGAAATATTTGGTCTACGCTCAGTCTTAATTCCCTATGTCAAAGAATACAACCATACTATCACAAAGCTAACAACGCCAGAACGGAGTCAATACTTCGAAACACATCTCCAAACATAACTTCAACACCCAGCCTTCACCTAATGCCGTCGTCAATTTCCACGTCTCTTCTTTCTGGACCTCTGTGTAGATTTAGCGCAAGTCGATTTCAAAGAAGATGTAGCTTTTGCGTCTTCTTTTTTGTTTGCTGACATCGGAGAAGTATCAGGCACACTGGGAAACTCCGAGTCAGCTGGTCTTTTCTTATATGCTAGTCTCGCCGAGGTTCGAGCAACTGTCGGGAGGTCGATCGTGTTGACAGCGATTGCTGCCTTCGGCGATGTCTGAGGAACATCGGGGAAATCCTTCGTCTCCATACCTATAAATCTTGAAGCTCGAACCTCGAATACTGGACTTTGGCTGTTGTGAAAGGCTCTTAAGAAATAGAGATGTCAATAAATGACAGCTTGCGTCTCTTGTGTTTGATTGAAAGGTTAGAGGATAGACCTATTACACGCTATGCAAACACCATGGAATGAAAAGTAGCGCGCAAGTCTGTTCCGGACATTCCAATTTCTAGCGACACTGTCGAAAAGATTGATGCTGTTTCTACAGAGCTTGCCTCACTCAAGGCTAGCGTTGAAGCAAGTATTGCTTCGAACAGCGAGGGCTTTAGTGGTCTGGGCTTACAAATCAGCACCGTTCCTACCACTCTCGAAGGGCATGCCGGCACACTGGATGAGATCAAGGAGAGAGCCCTCCAAAGCTATGCATGTATTGACGCGAAAGCTTGATGTCAAGTGTGTTGAAGGTGGTCTCTCGATATTCTGGGCTATGAAAGCTTTTCCAACATGACTTAACATGGCCCAACATGGCCCAACATGACCAACGTGACCAACATGACCAACATGACCCAACAGTTTCAAACACTAGCCTAAATTCAAGTGGGAATTCAAGAGGGGGTAAAGGCAGGAGTGCAGAGAAGAAGCCAGATGTGGCGTTAGCAATGGTCAGTATTTGGAACGGTACCAAAACCAAAATGCGAATAATGATGTAGAAAAAGAATATATAGATAGAGCCCTTACATGATATCGATTCACGCAGAACATAGTAGTAAAATGCAGTTCAATATCTTGGTACCAAAGTAAAAAACACGATAGATCGAATTCGCTTTTCATAAGGAAGAGATCGCCTTCTGTCTGGATATGCTATTGATTTCCAAGCTCTATCGATATGAGAGATTGTGCCACGACCAGATTAACTCTCTACTCGATGATTTCCCCCTGCAGGTGGACGCCATTTCTTCGGCACATTCTTCGGCACATCGCAGCGTAGATGTACGAATATCTCCAGCACTTGGTCAATTCGTGTCCCATCCAACAACCGCAGTGCCATTCGAAGTTGTATCAACGCTTCTGCAAAAGCGCTGCCGTAGTAAGGTTAAGCATCTACTAGCACGCCGAAGTCAGCAATCCCTTCCGTCTCTCAGAAAAGGAAGACATACCTATTTAATCTTCGGAGTGTTTCAAAACGCAGTTGATTTCGTTGCTAGTGCTGATATACAACAAACCCGAATCATCCAACTGCAAGAACGGTGTACTGGGCGGGTATGCACCTTTCGGAATCTTGTGGCAGTTCGGGAGTCGGTTTGAGTCCCAGATCACTGTGGAAAGAGATCCAAGACCGTGATCCTTGTCGTCATCATCCTCTTCCGTATTGATGTTTTCGTCTATAAGTCGCAAAAGATCGGCCAAGGACTCATCGTCTCTCTTGCCCTTTGTCTGCATGACAGCTGATCGTCTCGCTCGTGAAGCTGGCTCGTTCGATGGCGACTCAGGAGTAGAAAGAGGCAGCTCGACATCGTAGTAAACAACGAATGTACCCCTACTCGAAAGTCTCGCATGCATAGCAGCACCCTCTGGAGCTGGCTCTCCTTCAAGTCCATGGACACCCCCAGCTGTCTGGCTGAATATAGTTGTGTTCTTCTTCAATCGTCGATCCTCGAAAAGAAGATGTCCGCCACTCTTCATGCTGAACGCGAATCTGCCAGACGCAGATTGCAATATCGTAGATTCGAAGGGTTCGCCAGCAGCCAAGAGAGATGCCCATCCATCGCCCCAGCCGGTGTAAATAGTTGGTTGGAATATGTGTTCTTCGACCATCTGCGAATTTTTGTCAAAGCGTGTTAAGGCCGTGTACATTAAGATCGTGATGATGAGAGAGAAAGCTGTGACTGCGCAGACGCGGCTCGCTGTGTCTTGCAGCATCTTTTGCACGTAAAAGAATTCTGGACCTCCAAGGCAGTCATTCAAAGAGTTTCGTCAATAATATGCAGGATTTTTTCATGTTGAAGTTGGAAGTGAAAGTATAACATGATGTCGTCAGCTCAGCCTCAGAGTTGGTTGAAACATATGCGCGCGGGTGCTTGTTTCATTGAGCGATTGGGATTCGCTAGTCAAGCGACGCGGATACGACTGTAACCCTTCAGATCGTCCCTCTCTAAGAATGACCAACACGAGCATGCGATGCTAGCTATCGACAGAAATGGATGTTGGACAGAAAATGGGTGAAGGCTAACTGAGCTACTCAGCCACGTTCGCTTAGCGCTTGGTGGAGACTAGGCCTCTTTTGTTCGTACATCTTTGTTTCTTCTTTCCGAAACTCTTCAATTGCAAGAATTATAGCAGAATTGATATTGTCACAGTCTAGTAGGCTACTGGAAGTCAGTATAAGTATACTACCTCAGAGGCTCTCATGTTTCTACTTCCACTCCTTCAAAGCAGATTGTTTTGCACACAAATTCCATTATGCCACATCTAGTCGTTCTCGTTCTCCGTGCAGGCCCCAAAACTGGCATCAATGTAGCCAAAGCCTTCGGTGCAAAGGGATAAAAAGTCGTTCTTGCATCTAGCTCCTTCGAGAATGCCATCAGTCCAAAGGGCTACCTCCAGGTTCGCGTCGACCTCTCGGGGCCCAAAACAATTCCTGAAATTTTCACTAAGACGAGGGACACATTCGGCATTCCAAGTGTCGTAGTTCACAATGATAATCGATGCCTTCTCACCGTCCCATATTTGCGTGCTTATGATTCCCACAGGCTACTCGGAGGACCTTACTTGACAACCAAGATCCACTTAGTGATTTGTCAGTGGACGAGGCAGAGCATGATTTCAGAGTCAATGCAACAAGTTTGCTTATCGCTGCTTAGCAAGCTGTTCTAGGCTTCCATGAGTTACCTTTTATCTACACAGGCAACAAGCTGAATGTAATGACGATGCCAAACACCATCACATTCGGCATGAGCAAGTCTGTTGTGGCACATCTAATCAAGACTGCTGTTCAAGCATATAGAGCGAAAGGATACAAGTCAATTATTCATTGTTTCCGTCATGAAAGGCGGGATTGCGCTGATAAAGCCAGGTTCTACTACACGGTCGAGAGATTGATCGATGGTACACATGCTGGAGTCAAATATGATGGACCAGCAAGGGGGAAAGAGTATGTTGACCTTGCTGGTGATAAAGAACAGCGAGAGTGGCATTATACGTTTGTGAAGGAGGTTGGATACGTCGATTTCAGTGACTTGGATAGCAAGTTTGTTTGAACACAAGGGGGGTGGACGTGAGCACGGCGTCGATTCTCGCCAGGCTCTATACATCGCATATCGTCACCTTCTTCTAGTGCACGAGAAGGACTCTTTGAGATCAATACCTGGGTCTTTACTGCATTGGTATCTCAACTTGATCATGTGACTTACCCCGCATGTTCGAGGCTGTGCCTCTTATTTCAACCAGCCCGGCTTCAGTTGCAAAGTAGGTTTTCACTATTCCCATTCATCGAGGCCACGCACAACACTGCAAGGTCCTGCTTTGAACAAAAAGATACATGACCTCTGCCACTTTCTCTGGTCTTCCCCCAGAAATCCGCTATGATATCTGTGAGTGACCTGGGAGCTATTTGGGTTTCTCATGAGTTCTGCTCGCTGCAGGCGTCAAGGCAATCCAACAACTCCTCCCATACTGTCACAAAGAAGTACACTAACCCGGCGATATTAATGCCTAGGGCAGCTCTCGTTCGAGCCTCGCCTGCTGTGTCTTCACATGCACCGACTGATTACACCGGAACCATCTGACCACTCTCCCAGTGGGCTTAGTAAAGACTCTCGGAAGGTGATCGCAGTTTCATTCACTTGCACTGCTCTGGACTCCAGAAGTGAAAGAACACCGAATGATGTTTTCGTTGAGTACTCGAATATAAGTCCTCCAGTGTCCGTCGACTTTCTCCGAAACATGCAAGTCGGGCCGCCTGGTCCAACAGCACTTGGCCCTGTGCAGCTATATGTTTGTCGCGAGAGTCGTGCTCTAGCAATGAGGAGATACGAACTTGCATTCGGAGGTACCGAACAAGACAATGAGAATCTTAATCCGAGACAGTATGCTGCATTGGAAGAATGGCACCGGAAGAAGCTGTGGGAAAAGAAAATATGGGTTGACTTCAACAGCGACGTGGTTCTTGTGGAAGTCATTCCGCGACGACTTGAGTTTCCAGCCCCTCCATTGAGACTTCCACAACCTCAACCTGGTTGGAGGGCGCTTCGGTGTTTGAATGTTTATGCTCCGGATGAAGCCAAGAAGATCAAGAGACTTGCCATTGGGGGAAAGTGGCCTCTCGAAAGCGATCTATGGAGAGAATTAGGACTAATAATATGCTTGAACACTTTGTTAACCTCTCATACAATGAGCATCGAGTTCTTCACGAATATGGAAAAACTGCTCGTGGACGATAGCTTTCAGAACCCAGAAGATGTTCAAGAGCAGGTCCAGACTGAAGAACAGGACAAGCTGGAAGACCCCAAGATGGTTGAAGAGGGAGTCCAGAAGTGGATCCGGGACTTGGTAGATTGTCAGCAGAGGAGGCTGAGGACAGACTTGGGACCAGAAAGGGTGATAACTCGTCCAGACAAGCCAGTATGGAAGGAGTTACCAGTGGTCAAAGTGGTTCATGGGAATGGTTGGAAGAGGCTCTTGCAGAATAGTAACCCAGAACAGCTGCAATGATGAGCTTACTGATTCTGCGTATGATCTTTCTAGCTGAATAAGCGATACCTAGGCTTCTATGGTAGCAAGGAGCCGAAGCAGTTTGTACTGATCAGATCTCCAGATCTCTTTAGAATAGCAAGCCTTGAGCAGCATCATTCGCCCAATCAGCGTAAATAGGATAGTCTATTAGTGCATCACTTAAAAACAGTTGATTGACTGGCAATAAGAAACAGATACCACGTGACGTATCGATCGTTCACATGGACCTGAGTCAATAGCAGAACACTGAGCCGAAAGAAGAGTTTCAAAAGCCTATATATCCCAAAGCTAAACTTAAATATTACACTCCAAAGCCAATGGAAAAGGTACCTAGGTACTTCCTTTCCCAGCTAGACACGTGATTGAAGTTACATCTGTTGCACATCGTAGAACAGGATTTTGCGCGATCAGCACACTCAGCGCACGCAGCGCAGCCAGCGCAGCCAGCGCAGCCAGCGGAAAAGCGCAACCAGCTTCTTTTTCAGAATAACGTCCTCCCATAAAATGTTGTTGTCAAATTTATTGCTTGGCTTGGCACAATTTCTCTATGCTAAGCTTTTTAATTTTCAAACCTTCCCAAAACTAGGTGTCACCATAATGCGAGACACAGCTATGAGGAACATAGAAGTGATCCAATATACTTTGTTCGAAGGACTTCTGGCGGAGTCTTCCTCCACAACCTACTGTGGCCCAGAGCTGCAACTGAACTCTCAGAGCGCAACTCGTAACAGCATCGAGCAGCTGCTATTGACTATTTAAGTAGGTAGATGAGCATCGATTCTGCGGCATCGTGAAAGTTGGTTTACGGAATTTTAACAAATAATATTAATTAATTTTCTCGCTTGTTGGGTGGTCCAGAATCTCCTGCCCCTTGAGGGTTGGCTGAAGTGGCTATGCTCAAAATTGGTATGCAGCATGCAAGGCGATGGGGGCCGATTAATAATACTTGCTGATGGTAGCCTGGGGCTGGAACCTCAACGAGGCTCTGCCTTCGAGACTTCTATCGATAAACATCATTTTTATTCACAAGCTCATTGTGTGCGTTGCAGCTGGTTGACGAGTATGGCGTCGTTTGGGTTCGGTATTGGCGATGTTATCCTCGCTTGCCAGGGGGTTATCTTCGTTTATCAGCGCTGTAAGAATGCGCCAAAGGAGATCGACGATGTCGCCGAGGATGTGAAAAGAATGGAGGCCACACTTGGACTCTTAGGAAGCGTCATTCGAGACGAGAAATCCTTTATCGAAGATCATACCGAAGATATGTGAGTTTTTCCTTGAATCATCTAAATACATTTGCTAATGTCCTGCAGCGTTTCTATGATAACAAACGAGATCCCACCATTGAAACACAACGTTAAAAGGATCAAAAGACTGATCAGAAAATGGACAAAATTCCTCGAGCGGCACTGCTTCCGCGGGCTAAATTTATCGTCATGGATCTCGGCGACGTCAAGGACTTGAAATCTGATCTCACGGATCACAGAGAAAACCTAGTGTATGCCATGCAGGTCATTAGTTTTAGCCATGATGCGGCTCAGAGCGCTCAAGCCAAACAACAAGCAGTTCAGAGACGCCTAGAAAGAGCGATTGAAGAGAATGCAAGAAAGTTGAGGGATGCCAGAGAAGAGTTGCATCGACGTCAAATCGAAAATTTCCAAAATCGAATTTATGAGGTGCTGAAGAAACAGGAGGAGAAAGAACCAAATTCTGTATCAGCAATTGCTAAAAGTGGAAATACAGTCCTTCTTGGAGCTCTTGAAAGGAATCTTATCGAGAGCGGGCTTCCAGCTCAAGACGTCAAGACGCATATGGGGAATTTCCTCGCTAGTCTGCGGCAAGACCTCACACCACAGCCAGCGCAAAACAAGCCTCTCTTGAATCATGGTGGATCACTCAAAGGTCGAACCGGCGTTGCTAGTCCAGTTCCAAAGCCGTCAACACGTCAACAACATAACTCCAACAATTCTCCAACTCAGTTTCCAGTTAGACCTATGCCCATTACGAGTTCCGAAGGAATCAAAATACTCTGTGTTGACAATTCCAATGGAGGTAAGTGATGTCTCAATCTTCAAACTCGATTAATATATCAACTAACCAGATTCACAGCTCGCTCGATACTAGCAGCAACATATCTTGAAGTCATGCGAGTTTGGACCAGCAACACGACCAACCGTTGGCTCTTCAAGCGTGTTGCCTCTGCCGGTCTCGCCGTAAGGAACAGCTACACAGAATCGTACTTCAGAATTCTCGACCCAGACTCAAGCAAACTCTACAATGCCGGTGTTCCCCCCGATACAAGAATAATGCCATCTCTCCTTGCCCCGAATCTCTACCCCTGGTCCAACGGTTACCCCTCAGAAACCTCTTCAATATCGCAGCGCATGCAATCTTTCAGTAGCACCGGTATCACCGAGGCTGACTTTGATTCTTATCATTACATCATCTGTTTTAACACTGCTGCTGAAGAAACACTAAAAGGAATGCTACGCGAATACCGAAAGAGAACAAATCAGGGTGCCTTCTCGCCTCAAATTCGAATTCTCCCCGGCTGCGATCCATTCGAGGTTGCCAGCTCGCTTGCCGATCCTACCAAGATGGCGGGAATGGTAAACTCCATCAAATCGGCGATCAAAGGCTTTTTGACGAACGAGTTCAGATGGGATATCGATGCTTGCGCTACTGGGACAAGCCGGTTAAGGACCCTACAGATTGTGCTACAGACTGAGCAGATGAGACATTTCTGCAGTGAGGAGAGCAGTAATCTCATAATCTTGAATCTTGAGGTAATGAAGAGGTGGAGGGAAATTACTATATGCAGTTTTTGGGTTGCGTTTAATAGGACATGGATTGGGAGGACCGAGTGGTTAGTTTCGATTATCGGGAGTCAGGCGACATTGAAGCAGGCTGAACAGCTTGTAAGGGGTGCGCAGTATCAATTGCCGAGGACTTAAGTCAATAGGCAAACCAACTTCACTCGTCGGCCTTGTTGTCAGGTACCCCGTCTTTTGACATTTGGTTCTGATGACTGCCATCAGTGGCCTGCTCCTTGCTAGGGATATTCAAGAAATTATCATTCTCCTTGGTCTTTGTAGTGCCGTTATACCCAATCCACGATCAAATCAATCAGTGGTATAACTTGTTGCCCTCAGCTTGGGGATAGTCCACATCACAGTAACGTGCATGTTGAGCAACGATGCGACCTCGACTGCGGCCTGCTTCAACATCAACAGCCCTCGGTATCATGAATTTTCGGAACAGCTTACTATTCACAAACCTCAATTTGAACTTGCATGGCACAATTTCCTCCACTCGAAGGTAGGTTGAATCGCACAGCAGTAGCGAACAAGAAATGCGCATACCAAAGCTTTGTATTGCCAGGAGCTGCTGACCATTTCGAAGAAGGCACATTTTTGGATATGACAAGAGACTCTGTCTATTTCATGTACCAGCGACATCGTGGAGCATAAAGCATGAAAAGAGATTCTCAAGGAGGACTGGCAATTTGACCTTGGTGATATTCTGCCTTGGCAAAAGTCTGCCCATACCCGCAGGGGTAGGTTTTCCCCACCTTTTGACATCGGCATGGGAGCAAGGGGACTCCTACCCGGACACTTGATCTGCATTCCGTTTGGGGCGAAGCTTCACTTTATCATGCGCGAGATCCAGCCACCTTTGATGTACATCAGAGATGCTTAGATGCCTATTGCTGTGGTTTCATGTACGATGAGACTTTTGACTTAAAAGATCAGGAGCTCAGATTTGGGGACTAACTTCTCTTCACCAGTGATTTATGCCTGCTCTGCGAAACTTGCTCATATGGACTGTCCAAACTGCCCAGGTGGATAAGATCTATGGTCATGTGACTGGCTCCACTTTTACAGCATCCTTTTTCTTAAGTCAAAGAAGCTTGAAAGTCTATTTCTTCATCATCGAAGTTCAAACGATCCTCCCTATATCATGTTCTCATTACGTTTATTATGGCAGGCCTTCATTCGTTGTCGAGGAGTTATCCATCTCTTACCGCGGCGCTGACCCCTTTCACGGCCTCGCTTAGCCCTGCCGAGACACAACCCCCTGGTAACGAAACCCTAAACGCAACAGACTCTCCCCCACAGACCATCTTCGTTCCACCATCACCGTTTCGAGACAAAATGAGGCGCTAAATCATGGATCAATTAGCGCAATCACGAAAGTTATCTGATTGCGATACAGGAGTTCGGTCAAGTAAGCGGCATCTGGTGCAGATCCTGTGTCGGGCATAACAGAGTTGCTCCATACACAACCCTCGGCGCGCTCCCGCGCTAGTATGTAGTAAACTGATCTGAAGTTTAGCCATCTTATCTTCAAACGTGGCTCAGCTCTCTACTTCAGATGGCATCCTTCAGCTCGGGTCAAAAGATCAGGACTGGGATGAAGTGCCGCGCATAATGATCGGACGATTGTTTTGGGCAACTCCTCCAGTTTCGGTCGATCCTGTTTACCAGCGTTCAGTTTCAACGGGATGATGATCCTCGTATTGACGATCATGGCATCATATAAGAACTACTCCCGTTTCTTGGAACTTTGTGTTTGTTCCTCACAAGCAAGTCTTTCCAAACATCTTCTCTTTGCATCTTCAGCATCAAGCCAGGCGCTTTCACATTCCTTGACAACGATTATTTACAGCTTCTTCACTTCGAAAGCTAGAAATCTTCAACAAATATTATACTTTAATCTTTTACAATTTCTCTCACAACCGCAAACATGAAAGCTTTCACCATCGCTGCTCTTTTCAACTGTCAGTATCTGCATCTTGTCAATGACTACAAGTACTAATATCTACTAGTCTCTCTCCTTGTCTCTGCCGTTCCTCCATTCGATCCAGCAGGAGCCAAGAATGTCGGCAACGGAGCAGGCGTTCAATTCATCGGCGGTCAGTGTCTCAGCGATGCAGACTGCCAAAGCGCCTGCTGCGCGAATCCTACAGGAATCTGTTCTGGTCCTGGAGCCTCAACACAAAACGGCAAGACTGGCTGTGGATTTGGAGGATCGTCCAGCTCAAGTGCTGTGGTCGCAGTGAGCAGTGCAGTTGCAGGAGCCAATATTGCTGCTGCTTCGGGAACCAGTGCAGCTTCAACTACTCCGGCGAACGGTGGACCAGCATTCGACCCCGCTGGAGCAAAGAACGTTGGCAATGGAGCTGGACAGCAATTTATCGGCGGTCAATGTCTGAGCGGTGCTGATTGCCAGTCCACGTGCTGTGCTGGCCCGTCGGGGATTTGCTCTGGACTTGGCGCGCAAACTCAGGCTGGAAAGACTGGATGCGGATTCGTTTCTGGCTCGGCATCGAACGCTGGTGCGGACACAGCTAGCAGTGCAAGTGCAGCGGCGCCTGTGGCTTCAAGCACAAGTGCCGCGAGCACGGCGTCAAAGGGAGGCCCAGCTTTTGATCCTGCGGGAGCCAAGAATGTGGGGAATGGACAGGGAACTCAGTTCATTGGTGGGCAATGCTTGAGTGGTGCGGACTGTCAGAGTACCTGCTGCGCGGGACCTTCTGGCATCTGCTCTGGGTTGGGAGCTCAGACTCAAGCGGGAAAGACAGGCTGTGGCTTTGTCTCTTCTGCCAAACTTCTCAGAGTCTGAGCACTTATCATATTCATCTTCTTGTATTACATATCTTTAGCATAACCTTGGCATCAAAAGTTGTGGGCTTAGGGAGATACCATTAAAAATTGAACATTTTATCAATTTAGAACTTGAATTGTCCTTTTGCTACTTGAAATTTTTCATCTATCACATGCTCAATGAGGCAGAAATTCACAATTTTTTTTATTACGCTTAATGATGTCATGCTGGTAACTCACTGCTGATCAGGTATGTCTCGCCTACCAAGTAATATATCGCAATGCTCCTGTATTCACCAACAACCAATTTGACTATCATCCGCCGATCTCTATCATCTCTGCTTACAGAAGCGCTATCGTACGTCATTCCTCCACCAGATTTCATGGAACTTTAAGTGGCTCGAATACAGATAAGATCAAATAGTTAGTGTATAGCAAAGAGGTGATGGTTGAAATCTCGAAAGCGGGTTTTAGCGTCGGGCTTTGTAAGTTGCGATGTGCAACAAAATGGGAGAACGAGTTTGTTAATCGGAGATTAACAGTATCAAGATTCACTCTTCGGACTCAACGATGAATCCTCAAGCGTTGAAACCCACTGAGATGCACGTGACCCAAGAGACTTTGAAAGTCCAGTCCTGGAAACAAGTAGCTGAAAGACAGAAGGGTATCAGTACTTGGCTGTGGCGCAGCATATGATTGGGCATCCTGTGCTGAAGAACCTTGCGACGATGAATAATGAGGGGTTCTTTGAGATGTATGATGCGATGCATGATTGGATGGAAGGCAAAGAGATCGATTTGCTTTGGGGAGAGAAGAAGCCGTAGCTTCGATTCTCGAAAGAGTGATGGCGATATCATGTGTTAATGAAAACTTAATTACTTCTCGTCTGTACTACACTCGCAAACCTTTGCTAACTGGTGTGGTAATGCTTATAGAACACAAAAGTATTGTGCTCTTATGACACCTGCTCAACCCTTCCAACACGTACCAAACACTACAAGACCATAAAATCAATCAACGCCAGCCCGAACCCTTCCCAGTACAAATGAAAGAAGCTGCCCGAAGCCTCAAGGTACCAATCTTGCATGGACCTTCCTAATATGTCTCGTCAAGTGATCCTTCCTCTTAAACCCGGTATGCTCATATCGGCATCCACTTACATCACACGTGAAACTCTGCGCTGACACTGGAGAACTCACAGCGTTGTCTCCAGCGTGATGGACAGCTACGTGTCGTCTCATATCTCGTTTCATGGCCGTGCGATGTTGGCATCTTGGTGCTAGTGGGCAGAGGATTGGCTTTGTATGCACTTGTTCATGTTTCCTACTTCACTGTTAGCGATCGTTATGGCTGAGGTGAGATTGATATGGATCATGGAAGACATGGTCTGGTGAGGATCAAATAGTGAACGTACGTTCGAAGGTATTTCTTGGTAAAGCTTCGGGCACAGTGTCTGCAAGTCCACTCCACGTCAGAGGAAGAGGCACCCAGAGACTGTCTCGGCGATTCTTCTGGAGAGATTGCAGTTTGGTCACTCCTAGATGGCGACGAGTCTGAAAGACTAGCACTGCTCACAGAAGGTTGTTGCTGTGATATAGCTGGCGAGGACTGAAGTCCAGGCGATGTAGATATTAATCGTTCCATGTCGATCAATGACATGGAGTCACTGGTAAAATCGTCATAGGTCATGAAGTTTGAACTTGAGTAAGGTTCGCAAGGTGAACAGTCTCTCTGTAAAGACATGCCCAAATTTCTGTCCATCTGGTTACCCCATAGGGAGAAATCATTGGTGTATAATAGGTCATCTGAGACCCGGTAGTTCTCAAAATGGTTTGTTGTTTGGTCGAAGGTGAGCGGTGTAGTGTATGAGTCAATAAAGTTGACAGGGTCAATAGGGTTCTGTTCGAGGAAGTCGAACGGATCAAAAGTGTTGTGTTCCATGCTGAGCGGATATCGTCAACAAGGGGACAATTCCGCTTGTTGAGAACTGTTTTTTCGTTTTCTGTTTTGCGTATTTTTTTGCTTGCTGTGTTTTGGTAAACCAAGTTAGCAGAAATTAGCAGTTTATCGACAGTACTCAGGTCATTTTTTGAAAGTAAGTAAAACAAAAACATCGTTGCGCGCCCCGAAGTTCCCGAAAGCAAGGAGACCAAGAAATCAAGACACATGAAACGCCATCGAGAACGAAACCGAGAATCCAACCAAGCCGATGCCCAACCTATCCAGGAGTAGCCAACGCCATAGTAACCAATCGCCACGACTCCATGAAAGCCAAATAGAGGATGAGGTCTGTTCATGATGAACACGAGACTAGGATCCATAGAAATGCAAATGAACCAACACCGACCCAACCGAACCGACAAAGCAAAGTACAGCCTAGATAATGCACAAAAATCTAAGGTAGTGACTCAAGAGCAATACGTGTTTTGCTCTCGGTACGAAACACTGAGAATATTGTAAAGAAAGTGCTGCGAAGCGCAGAAGTTGTTGTTTGGCAGGGGAGATGCTGTGAAGCAAATAGCAGTAATTCTTTGGAGAAATTTGTTGTCGCGCGGTTTCTCCAGATGGGGGGAGAGAGGTTGAAAGGGTGGAAGTGTAGCGAGGATGAAGCTGCGTGATTCGCTTTGCCATTGGTTGGCAAAGTGATTCGAACCCGGCACCGAAGCAATCAGCGGCCGTAGTCGGAAGAACAGCGATGGCCACATGTCCAAAGGTGGTGTTGGAAAGGTGGTTTTCTATTTCAACGAGATGAGAATTGAGCTCAAAATCATGGACGACCAAAACCTACTCAACCATCGTATCCGGATGATACTGCGACGGATCGAAGAGGGCAAATCTCATCTTAGAAGATGACATCGCGGTCTTCCTAAGACGAACTTAAATTAATTCTGGCACGCATAGGCTCGACGATATTATCTTGGACGTACATAGTACAGGCTCCTGTGTCAGGATTTCACTCGCTGATTGTGGCTGGTACAATATCGGTGGAAGTATCGTTTGGTTTGGCTGTGCTATGCTGTGATGAGACTTGTTATTGCGTAAGCTTATATGAAGTTTTAATTATGATAGGAAGCAGCAAGAAGCTGTCGATACTAGATGGGAACGGTCGTTTTTTTCGGGAGCCTCGACTGGGGAATTTGCTATATAGTGGCAGAAACGGCGGGCCTCACGGCACGTGTACAACATCATTTCGCAAAATTCCAGCCAACCACAGAGTTGAGAAACGAGGCAACAAGAGGCCCGCCGTGATTGCGCAAGGCGGCAATGCTGCGCCTCGTTAGGTCACCGATTACACGAGAGGCCCGCCAAAGAAGAGCCTGAGTCGAAGCCTAACTGATCAAAGAAAAGGCCGAACAATAATAAGAAAAGTGTTCAGTAAAGCGGCATTTTTGAGATGCCGACGTGCTCTGTCTGTGGGAAGGTTAAGGCTGATACAGGATGCTTGACTAGTATGACCGACTGAAATATATGAATGCGAAAGATTAAAACTCCTCAACTGATGGTCTTACAGAATCTGATAGCAATTTTATGCAATAGCTGGGATAGTCTTTGTTCTTTCAGTTGGGTCGAAGGCTGCAAGATTCAAATAATTACCCCGCTATTACCCCGCCATCGCCCACCTCACGCAAGAAAAAAGGTATAAAGAGCCAAAATTACTGCCTGCATTTGAATTGTTAATCTCACTGCTATCGAATAACTTATCTCGGCACTGATGCTTGAATCCTAACCTGCCTGTTGAAAGTTCATCGCCACAGCAACAACTTTGAATTACCTGAAGAACAAGCCAAGAATTCAACTACACTTCGGGCGCAAGTATGGCTACATTTAATCAACGAAACCATACTCTGAATTTTATGAAAAGACGGTATCAAAATAGCGAATATGTTATTTCAAGGCTTGTATTTACAAGAAATTTCGTCATGAATCGACCAACATTGGCCGGAAAGGAGCAACTTTCAAATTAGTTGCACCATCTAGGTCTCCTACCCTACTCAAACAAAGCAGCCAGCATACACCCTCCATCTCCACAGACACCTTCAACCACTCTCTAATTTCCCAGCTTAAATCCACCCCAATTCAACCTCTTAAACGTCCCCAACGGATCATACACATCCCTAATCTCCCTCATCTTCTGCACATTCTCCAACGGAAACCCGGCAAACGGATCCTGAAAGTCTCCCGCATCACCCATATAGACAAATTCGGACGCTAATTCCAACTCCTGGTTCTGTAGGTGCCAGTAATCAAGCATTTTGCTCGCCCAGTTCAACATGCGAAGATCGTCTGATGCGTTGGCCCAGCCCGTGGAGTATTGGAAGACTGGTTGAGACGTTAGCATGCAAAAACAAAGGGCAGAAGGAGAAAGAAGGACGCGTACTGATATAAGATTGAGTATCATCGAGACCCCACGTATTACCAACCCCGTTCGTCATCGCAACGCTCGCAGCGGACGCAGGCATAGTATTCATAACGAACGTCGGGACGAGTCCCTCGACATCACTAACGTCTTCCAAGGCGCTCTTCCAAGCCTCGTAAATTTGATAAAGTTGCGTCGAATTGGGCTTCATCGTCTTGCTAGCGAATTGTACACTGACTCCGTTAGCAGAATTCCTCCCGAGAAAAACAAGGGAGAGGCATTACCGAAACATCTGATTCGGCGGATCGAGCTGCGAATGCCACTCGATTGGCGTCAACACATTATTCAACGCCAACGTCGATGGGATAGCCGAGAAATTTGCAAATCGAGATGGGGGCGACTCAGTCCCCTCCTGCACACCCAACAAACTCGGCACAATCTCCCCAGTCGTCTGGTTGTACGTAATACTGATCACAGACCCAGCAGCTATATCCGGAGGATTATTCGCCGCAAAGTTAGCCGTGGCATCAATGAAAGCCGGAACAGCAGATTCGTTGAACGTCTGGATCGTGGTACTGATATACGGGATCGGGAGAGCTATAACCGTGAATTTCGTCACGATGCCATAGTTGTTAGCACCGCCTTTCAAGGCCCAGAAGAGGTCGGGGTTGGAAGTTGAGTTGACGACTACTTGGGTGCCGTTTCCGAGGACAACGTCGTAGGAGAGCACGTTGTCCATTGCATAGCCGTATTTGTTGATCAGGTAGTGGAAGCCGCCGATGAGCTCGAGACCTGGGACGCCAATGGTTTTGAGACGGCCGCCGATTGCGTACAAGCCGTAGGGAGTGAGAGCCTCGTAGACGTCGACCCAGCGGTTTCCGGGCGAAACGTCGAAGGTGCTGTTGTCAGCGGCGATTGTGATGGTGGTCATGTTGTTCAGGGCTAAGAGGACACCGCCATTGATGTTGGAGCCGGGGAACTGTGGGGGAGTCAAAATTTTGACTCTGGGTGGGGGTTAGAGACGTACATTCATGTGTCCTCCTCCTCTAACAGCAAACTGCGTACCACAGCTCACAAACGTCTTCACGCAACTTGGTCCGCATCGGTAGGCATGAAGATACAACCCGGCAGCAAATCAGCTCGGATATCCCAATAATCAGTCGCCTCAGCTGTATAAGTCGATGCATTCGACGTTATCACCAAATCGCCGTAGGTAGCCGCCAGTTCGGTACAGGCACAATTGGCGCCTGTAGTCAGATTTGCAACCGTGATGTTTTGCGCGGAGGCGAAAGTCGCTGCTGCGAGGACAAGGGCGAGTTTGGAGGGCATGATGAACAAGGAAATGGGGGTAATGAGAGACGGGAGCAAATGAAGCTGCTGAAGACCCAACCATGATGTAGGAATGTGAAGTCTTTATAGCAAAACTTAGAATTGTTGTTGGCAGCATCTGAACTGTGTTGTGCATAGCAATGATCGTCACCTTGTAGGGATGCGGGGTGTTTTTTGAGTGCGAGTCCGAATTGTGGAGTGCATGTTTCCGAGTTGCATGCGAGAAAAGCTTTCCTTAGTCCAGGGATAAAAGGCTCATGATTGGTGGGGCACGGGGAGGTTCGGAGAAACTTCCTCGCTTAGAATAGGGGGCGACCTGTTTGCTCGCTACCGCTCCGAGGTACCGTCTGAAAGAGGAGATTCTTGCTGAATATCATTCCAAATTACTGCATACCATGGATCATATGTCTGTACGTTGATGCAGTCAGAAGCTTAGTGATCGCACAACCAGGAAAGAGGATCTCTCGTATGTACGATTAAGTTTTACAGCCTTTAGCATACTTTCACATCAAATGCTTCATTTCAGATCTGTCATCGTTACTGGAGGCATTCCAGACCGTGATGGACCCTTAAAACCAGAATGCCGGTAATAAGATCTAGTACCGGTACCCCTACTGAGCCCTGGTAAAGCAGCCCCATGTAAGAACTGCCTTTGGTCCCTTTGCTTATCGTGGCTCCCAAAAGGCAAACCGTGGCGTTTCGATTCTTCATCAAGAGTGCCTGTCTCAATATTCTCCAGAACAACTTTCAGCACAACTTTGCTATTTCATCAACATCTATCTCGAAAAAAGCGTGGAATTGAAGTGGTAAGCGCACGTCACTGCCAAGGTTCAATTCAACTTCGTATTCGCATCTTCGCATTCGCTCCAATTAGGTACCGGTAGTCGATCCCGCTAGGTTCTTTCTCGCGGTGACCAAGAGGGGTCTTCTTTGCTTTAATTGGAGCTGTTGACATCAATTATATAGCTCTATGTAATATATAACACCTGTATAACGGAATTCCGTCCCATTTCTCCCTTGAACCCTTTACACAAAACAACACTCATCCCTTCCTCAAACATCTCTCCAATCATACCTCGGCATCTTCCAATCCATCCCCGAATCCTCTTTAAGCAGCTTATACAACTTCGTCTTACTCACAAACCACAACAACGTATCCCTAACCCATAATCCCCACGCCGTCTGCGGGAACGCAAGTTGCGGAAACCCCGGCGGAAGGTCTTCCATCGTCTTATACAGCTCTCTAAATACCCCTTCAAACTTCTCCAGAGCCCTTGGAACATCTTCACTACTCTCAATCTTCCCCAATTCTCCCGCCAACAAGTAAGCTCCTTCAATAGCAAGACTCGTCCCCACACCAAACGTCGCGTGCGCTGCATCTCCCAGCAGTACGGCGCGTCCGTTTGTCCATTTCGGCAGCTTGACTTGCGCAGCGCGGCTCATGTAGAAATCGTCTGCTGTATCCATCCCGTCCAGAACTCGCTTTGCTTCCCAACCTGTGTTCTCGAAGTACGAGTGTAGCATTTCCTTAGTTTCCTCCGTTCCGCTATCTAAAGCTTCCTCAACAACCTGATCCCGCTTCCCGCGGGCTGAAGTTGTGATGCATAGATATGCACCTATCGTCTTCGAAGTTCGATGCGGGCGCGTCATAATGGCAAGGCCTTTGGGGATGTTGTACCAATGCCACATCTTTGTATCGTTTGCTTGACTCGGGATACTGAAAAAAGCTATATATTGGCCAAGGAAGTTATAACTATCCCTCAACACATGCTCATCCAGGATCATCGATCGAGTCGGAGACGTTGAACCATCCGCTGCAACGACCAAATCAAATCTCTCCTTCGAACCTCCATTAAACGTCACGTCAACACCCTTCTCCCCCTGTTCCAGCGCTTGAACAGAATCCTCATAAACATACTTCACATTCCCCAACCTCTGCGTCGCCTCCAGAAAAAGCTGCGAAAGATCCGCCCTCAAAATCTCATACTCAGCCGTGAACGTCTCCCCGGTTTCAAATTGCGCAAAAGACCTCCCATCCGAACGCACCATCCGCGTCCCCTCTTCCGTGGTATGTCTCTCGCGAACGGCGTCTTCTAAGCCCATGCGCTTGACAATGTCGATGGCGGGGCCGCGGATATCGATTGATTGGCCTGTGAGGCGGGGAGAGGGTGAGCGTTCGACGATGGTGATGGAGGGGGAGAGATGGGTGCGAGAGAGCCAGTGGGCGAGGCACGGCCCGGCGATGCCGGCGCCGGAGATGAGGACTTTGAGGTTTGTGGGTGTGGACATTTTGATTTGGTTTTTGAGTGTATTCATCTTGGAGAGAGTCTCATGTTATAGAGATGAGGATGGTATATATAATATTGAATTTTGAAGCTCTCATCGTATGTGGAGAGAGGAATACGAAAGTGTTTCCGGAATCTCGTCATGACTTTTTCGTTGATCGTTTAGTTTCATCTTTGTTCATGTCTAAAGGATTTGAAGAAGAAAAATGCTTCTTGAGACTCGGAAATTCAACGTATGTCCGAAAAGGAAATACGAAATATATAGTGTGGCCTCAATGTCGTCATAGTCTGGCTCGGTTGCGGCTAGCTTCAGGGGTTCAAGTTCCCACCTCAGCAGCTCGCTTGTGCTTCGAAGTTCTTGTGTTTATTAGGTTGTCATTGTAACCTAATAGTTTCATTGCCATAAGGTCCGCCAGAAACGGCACGGTGGCACCACAGATCCAAATCGCAAAGGACAGCATCAAGCTCTCTCAATGTGGCAGCGATATTGGAAGTCTATAACACGGCTATCACTCTTCAAAGCCTCTCCGCGTTGTCATGTCGTATACTTGACTCTCATACACGAATCTCATACACCTCCCTCCCCCAACACTGAACCCCAATTCCTTCTCTCTCTTCACATCATCATCATTCTCAACCCCCCGCTGTATCCCTCTCAACTAATCCCTCCCCTTCTAAATCCTCTACCGAATCCAGTCTCAAAACACCAAAAAGCGGTATTTACTTACACATCCCTCATCCTTCCCAACATCATCATCATCGGCGTAACCTCAGCGCTTATCAAGCATCGAAGAGATTTTTCCCCCTCTTTTCAGAGACACGGAAACAAAACATCGCTCGAGAGCTACAACTCGCCCATCTCCCCGATAACTACCTACCTACCTACCTACCTACCTACTCTCCATCCCCTTCAGCAATACAATACATACCCACCCCCTGTCTATCTCGAAACACCTGTGTCTTTCTCTCTCTACAGAACTTCTCAACCCTACTACCTCCCCAACAATCTACATCATCCACCCAACCGCCCTTTCTTTCTTCCCCCTTATTCCCCCTCGCTCCTGCAAAGCCTCGTATCCCCAACTATATAGGGTAGATAGGGGACACTATATCCCTCCCTCCCTTCCTTCCAACCACGCAATCAAGATATATATCACCAAGCTTCATTCTCGGCTTTTTTCAAATGCTACCTAGCTATCCAAAATAAGCACCCCATTCCTCCGCATCAGAATCCAAAAAGGGACCAAGAGAAAACCAAAAAGGACTTACCGTACATACTATACATCGAAGCCTTGCTTCCACAAAAGCCTCACAACAACAACAACAACAACAAGAAAACCAAAGAAACCCCCAAAAAAAAGAAGAAGAAAAAAATCCCACTTAGGAAGGAAAACATTAACATCGGAAATATCTATGTGCGAACATAAACCCAAAGTGTTGCGTTGCATTTCATTTCATTTCATTTCGTTCCTATTTCCATTTCCAATTCTAATATACAAAACCCCGCCCTTCCCCCCCAGCCAGTCAGTCGTTCATGCAACCATGCATGCGTGCATGCATTCATATGTATGTATCTATAGTACAGTTTCTGCGTGAGTCATTCATTAAGTACGTTTCATACCATTCGCATCCCATGCCATCATGTACCCCGTCTCTCTGTCTCCGGCGCTCGCCTGTGTGCTCATAAACTCACCCGGGTATCAATCAATCAATCAATCAAATAAAAGCGCCCGCCCCTCCATCACGACCAGGCCCCTCATCAAACGGCGGCGGAGGCAGTCCTCTCCCTCTCCCTCTTCCCGCCTCGAACTTCCGCCTCTGCTCCTCATAATACCGCTCCTCTTGCTCTCTCCCTAACGCCATGCCGGCCTCTTCATCCTTCTCGTCTCTCCTCGGCGGTGTTAAATCTCTCTTCCCGCCCCGGTTTGGACTCCCTCGAGCTTTATCCTCCATATACCGCGCGTAATCCTCGTCTTCTTCCTCTTCTTCTTCCTCTTCGTCGTCGTAACTCTCCAACGCAACGGGTTGACGCCCTGAATTCGTGTCTCCTTTCACCAAACCCAGTCTCTCTTCCTCGGTAGCGCCTTTGACAGCCGAACTATGACTCCCTCTCCTCGCCGACAACCCCTTCCGGATCATCGGACTCCGGCTCTGCGGCTGATGAGCCGTCTCGTCGTGCGGTGGTACAGCCTGCGATTGACCCTTCCTAAACACGTTTTGGAACGAGAACTGACGACGAGCGGAATGAGGTGGTGGAGTTGGGCCCACGGACGAAGGATGCAGACTCGAGCCTCGGCTGCCGGTGCGTTGGTCGTTGATATCGTCGACGATGGTGATGTGGCGGTCTCGGTGGTCTGCTTCGGTCTTCAGCTGAGAGGGGAGACCGTATCGGTGGTCTCCGCCATCGGGTTCGTGGCCGTAATAAGCTGTGTCGTTGCCGTCTTGGCCGCCTTTGTAGGCTGGGATGGAGATCTCGGTTAAGGGGACGGGATGCATGGGGCTTTGGACTTGAGGCTGGTTTGTGCTGCGGCGGGAGCCTGGTCCGCCGATTATGGATTTAGCTCGACCAAAGAAGCCCATGGTGGAAGCGGTCCCTGGGCGGTCTTCTTCGTCATGATCTGAGTCTGAATCTGAGGGGAACCGGGACATGCCGAGAGGAGGATGCATTTGGGGTGATTGCATGGTCGTTGTGTGAGGAGTCTCGAACGGTGGGAATGGGGTTGTGTTTCCTCGAGAACGGATACTGGGGTTGGTACCAATTGTTGTTCTGCGTCTTCTTAGACCGTCCCATTCGATTTGCTCGTTCTCTCCAATGGGTTCGAGATCTGCTTGCTTCTCTTCGTGTAACCTCCTCGCTTCTGCCATCTCCATCTTCTGTCTGGTCTGGGAGAATCTTCTAACGATAGCTGCTGCTCCTCTGATAGCATCTGCCTTGGGTTCTGATTCTGGTTGCTCTTGTTCCGCAATGGTTCGAACTTGATCAAGGTCTCCTGCAAAGACGGCGGAATCAGGGACATCCTTTGCAGATTTCGAAAGCTGAAGGAGGACGACTCCAGCACAAATAATGAAGAACCCCATAACAACGGTAATGATGGATGTAACTGTTCCTTTGAAACCTCGGAACAGGATGGCGGAGGTAATAATCGTGCAACTCGTGAAGTAGACATAATACGTAGGCGTAACCAATGCTGCATTAAACAAATTGAGTGCTTTCTGTTTGGTCGTTAGTACATTATCTTTAAATTGAACAAGGCAACTTACGTTGAGATATATAATCTCTGTTACAAGTGTCGTGATAACAAATACGAATAAAACGTAAAGGAACCACTGATTAAACTGCGGTGTCCCTCCAATCTGAGCCACAATAGCAGCTCCAAGACCTTGCGTAGCCACCACACTCAGACCTCCAATGAAACTGCATATCGATAGATATACCAGCATGGACTTTTTTCCATATCGCGGCCCAGCCCACAGCGCCGTAAATACAGCTCCCACAATGATCAATCCAGCATAAACCAGAAAGCCAGGCGAAATAACAAAGTGCTGCATCTCCTGGATATTCGCCGCAGATGATTCCGACGGCGCATTCATAACGATCACCACCGATCCGACAATGCAGAGAAAGCATCCAACCTTACCCACCATACTCAATCGCTCCTTCAGGAAAATGGCAGAGAGAATCGTCGTGATGACCACCGACAAGGCTCCCAACGGCGTAACCAAAATGGCATCCACAAACGCATACGCCACGAAGTTGCATATCTCCCCAATAATCATAAGCGTCATGCCCGTCCACCAGAAGCTGTTCTTGAGGTATGAATACCCCTCTCCGGCCGCCTCGTTGTATTTCTCGTTGGCCTTCAACAACCCAATCTTCTTCAGCACGAACGATATCCCAATGAACACGCCCGAAGCAATTGCTAACGATATTCCAATGGCCTTGTAGACGGGCGGTCTCGAGGCCGTCGCGGGATTGGTGGTGGTGCCATTGGTGGTGTTGGCTCTGGCGTAGATCAGATTCGCAGCCAACAGCGCATGGCCAGCCTGATCCATTCTCGCGGATGATGTGGTGAGGCGGAGAGCAGCCGGCAGAGAGGAGGGAACGAGGAGAGGAGAGTTGTGAAGTGTCGCAACCGGTCAACAGCGCACACCCAACTCTTATCTCGTCGTTGGTTTTGTTTCGAGGAGGGGCGGAAGGATGTTGGTGTTGGGCGTAGTGGAGAAGGTGTGTGTGTGTGTGTGTGTTAATAGGATATTATCGTGAGGCCGGCATAAGATTCGCGCAGTTGTAATAGGAACAACAGCCCCAAGGGGTGGTATTGACAGGGAAAAGGGAAAAGGCAAGCTGATGTCGAGTTCAGATCGTGTGAGGCTCTCGGACGGTGAGTTCGCGGAGTTGTGTACCCTTTTTTTCGTGTCAGAGTGGTGGGAGGCTGGGTTGTCTTGAAACGGCTGTTGTGGGAGAGATGTTGGTATTTGTTTTGATTGTGGCCTTCCCACCCTTGCCTGTCAGGCCAAACAATCAGACGGAGCGAAGGAGGAATTGGCAGACGACACGAATAAGGATTATGTTCGATGTGCAGCGGCGAATATGGACATGTAATGTGTAAAATGTTCAAGGCTCTGATTGTGCGAATCTGTGTTCCTTTGGGGCGACTCTGGAGAAGCAAGCAAGATGTGTGAATGATGCAGGTAATGGGTAATGGGATGCAGCAGTGGCTTGGAAGGGCAATAATTGGACACGGAAACGTAGTGTAGTGAACCCTGGCTCGTCGGTTGGCTGGACGGACACTGGGCTGGGGACTGCGACTGGGGACTGGCGACGCAATCGGGGCAGCGAGGCTGTGCAGGAAGAAACACTCTCACTCACTCGCACTGAACAGTCGGGAGCAGTCTGGATCCGCGCAGAATCGAGCGTGGCGCCGTCTTATCGAAGCACGACGAGCTGAAGAGGTGCAGATGCGATGCAGCAGTTAGGTAGAATACAGAAGATACGGGAAGCTCTGAGCCGTGGACGAGGCAGAGAAGTGGGAGCAGTACCGTCCTCAGAATCAAGTGCGTGAGTGAGGCTATAGCATGTACTTCGTATCCCTCTCCGTCGCTATACAGACATGGAGGCGACTATTGCTACACCACTCCTCCGTACCTATGCGCACGCTGCAGAGTGATGAAATACTACTGTATTGAGGAGGTGTATCACTATTCTGGCCAGTGCATCGCGTTTCCCAGTTCTGCTGGACCAATACGGCGACCATGTCCCAACGCATCACATCCCCGAATCTTGGTTTGGGCACCCCCTGGCGGTGCACGCCGTTGACGACCGGACCGTCGCATCAAGGGCCAAAAATACACACGGCAGAGCCCTTGCTCTCTCTCTCTTGCGGAGAACTGAAGATGTCCCAGCAACCACCACACCCTATCGCGGCCCTCCTTCAATTCGCACACGACCATACAGTACAAAAATGAAGCGACACTCCGAATATCATCTTTGCCAAGAGCCTCTGTCGACCAAACAATCCGCTGCATCACAATCATTCACGTCTTCTCAGCCCCCCTGAGAACGACTTACCCGCCACCACATCTTCGTTTCCCTCCTCTCCTTCCTGCAACACTCCCCGTTCGAGAAACCCATCCATCACTACTTACCCCAACATCCCATTCATCCACGCGCCATCACCCATTGCCTCTCCACGTTTCAAGTGAACATCAAACCCGCCATCGATCGCATCCAAACATCAGGGACATCCATTCCATTCCTTTTTTGTCCTGGTGGCGGTTACTCGCCACCGACTGTCTGTCTGTCTGTCTTTCTTTCGTGCGTTGTCGCTACTACTGTGCTGCGAGATAGAGTTATCTGCTCAATCCTTCGGACCTTGATAAGCTTTTTCGCCCGCCTCTCAATACGAACGAGCGCAAAAAGAGCCTCTCGCAAGGCTTCGCTTCCTTCCTTCCTTCCTCCCCGCCTTCGTTCGTCCCTCGTGTCCAGAAATCCTGTCGTTACGCGTCGTTCTTCCTGCGCTTTTTGGGGTTCGTCCAATGGGATGGGGAGGACATCGCTTGGATTTTGATGTCGTATTTGGTCCCATCTTGGGTTGAAGAAGCTTGGCGTTGGGGTTTTATTTGATGGGTGTTGGTTTTTTGGCCCCCATGTGAGAGGGAGAGTGAGAGGGTTGTTGTGCTTATTCGTATGTTATTCGTCCTTGGATGCGAGGGGGCTGAAGTCAGACTCGTGATTGAGGTGGAGGTTGACACCGAGAGATCCGGAATTGGGCGGGCTGATTATGATTATGAAGTACATACGAGGTCATTTGTGTAGTTCACTGCATCTCATTATTCAACCTTAGATGGAGAAATAGTGTGAGACTCTTCATCTTTTTACCACTAAAGCAGTTCTCTCATCTCAGACCTGGAGCCGCACGCCTGTACCGGTGGAGGTCTTTTGCTGTAGGTATCCACAGAAGTTTTTGAGTGTTATTGGCTGTGTAAGTGCACTATGAAAATGCCGGGCGCAGAGCTCAAGAGTTGTTACATTTATGCTTTGTGTTTGAGGTGGATCGTACCTAGCTTTGTGGATGTTGGCATCGCTGACTAACGTGGGCTACAAAGGTACCTGTCCATCAGTACAGTCCTCCCCCGGACTATTGCTCGGTCCTCCGGTAAGATCTACTATTATTTCTGGTGCTATTTTATTGCTATGCTCTGAAACTCTTACAACAAATATAAATTGGAGCATAAATAAGTTCCAAGTGCATTTTTGCAATTGACATTCACGATAATCAAAGCCGGATTTGGTCGCATAATCCAAGTAGTTTCAAATATCCCGGTATTTTCCTAGGAAATTACTGTACCTTTTTGCCACAAGGGGAAAAAAAAAGCGAAGTTTACCATGTATTTTGTTTCAATCGCCGCCAGGTACCCTTGAAGAGCTGCCTTGAAATAGTATGATGTTGGTTTTCCGAAGGCAACACTGAGCGCTTGGACAGCCTTACGGAGGCTGAACCTCGTCAAACAACTATTTCGAACTTTGACAGAACTTTCTACGAACCACATCAATGAACTATTGCGAGCTTTGACACTCATTCCATCGGCGATACGGCGTATAACTCCAGTCCGGTTAATGGCCCGAGCCAATCAGTCAAGGCCATGAACTCGTTCAAAAGCAATTGTACATTACCCCCAGACGGAACAGCCTTCGTCGCATCACCTGACGTCCGAGGGACATTCGATGTCGTCTGGAGCTGTATTAGTGTGCTTCTCATCTGCACTTGGTCGATTCTCCATCTCAATATTCCGGTGCAATCGACTCCACGAACGAAAGTTCAGAAATATGTTCGAGCCTCATTCCGGACATGTACAAAAATAAAGTGGATGTTGATGAATGTAGTTGCCCCAGAGTGGGCCCTTGGAAAAGCTTGGAGCGATTATCGTTCAGTTGCTTCGCTCGAAGCCAGCTTTAAGCCTTATGAGTGGAGCCGTTCTCACATCTATCTCGCGAATATGGGTGGCTTTGCTATTTCCTTCCCTTCTTCAACTATGGCCGACTCTAAGGCAACTGAGCGTCCGACGTCAAGCCACATGGCCGAGGATTCCACTAGGCCTTCGAACCATACCCCAAAAGATATCACGCGCCAAGGACCTCCAAATCAGCCCTCTGGTATATGCGATTGCACGCCAGTCTCAGAACATACGAATGGCAACAACATGTATGAACCGGGAATCAAACGCTCAAAGTCGGCGTCAGTAAGAGTTTCAGCTCATAATCAAAAGCTGCCGGCTTCCCCTGTGACAATAGCAAGTCATCCGTCGAGCACAACTCCTGATCATCCACAAGACCTGTCAATACTAGAGTCCCAAGTTTCCGCCAAGGAGTATGTCGAATCTATCAAAGAAGACGAAACCCAGCCGTTCCCTATCTTGACCCAAAGAGATCTGGATCGCTACAAACGCTTCAAGCCTCTATCTGTGGAACGGATGCAAAGATCAGTAACAAGACAGTCACGCCACATCGGAGAGATCGCCTGGCATTCAGACGAGAGGAACTGTGCGCTGGCTACCACAGCATTCGAGACAATCAACCTGAAACATTTCCCCGACGATTGGGAAAAACGAAGAATTCTCATCTCGCACATAGACTGGCTTTACAACTTACGCGCGCTCCAAGGCGATATTTGGATTCTGGACGCGAGCCAGCTACTACTCGCCCTCAAGCTCGGAATCATCGCCGAGCTTCCTTACGTTTCAGAAGATGAGCTGAATGACCGGAGCAAGAGCGACGTTTTCGTGAAGCTTATAGCCGTTGGCCAAATTATCTGGTTTCTTATCCAACTTGTCTCGAGACTAGCGCGCCGCATCGCAACGAGCCAATTGGAAATCATGACTCTCGCCTTCGCAGCCTGCACCGTCGTCACATATGCCCTCTTGCTAGACAAACCGAAAGACGTCCAAACCACCATCACGATTCCCGCGAAACGATACGCAACAGCCGCAGAGATGAACCGGCTCGCGAACATGGGCCCGGCGTCCTATTTAACGAACCGAGGACGGAACGTCTGTATCCCAAACAACGCCATCCACGCCGAGGACGGCTCCTCCTCTGGCGGCGTCGTCGCTCTCTCCGCCGGCGCAGCATTCTCCGTGCTCATCTTCGGAGGCTTCCACTGCCTAGCGTGGAACTTCACCTTTCCCACCCCCGCGGAACGGGTGTTGTGGCAAGCGGCGTCGATCTTCACCGCTGCGTTCGTGCCGGCGTTCGTTCCGGCGTCGTGGGGTATCGCTACTGTTGTCATCCTCGCGTGGAAAAAGTTCCGCCCGCCGCCGCCGCGAGAGAAGAGTCCTAGCGGGGCGCGGTTCTCGGCGTCGGATACCGGGATGGGGGTTTCTACTACTCTGTTCGTGGGAGGAGTACTGCTGTTTTTTGCGGCGAGGGTGTTTATTGTTGTGGAGGTTCTGAGGACGATGGCGTTCTTGCCTCCGGGGGCGTTTGAGACGACGTGGTCGAGTGAGCTTTTGCATATTGGTTGATTGGGTGGCGATGGTGGATGGGGGGATGGCTTTGTTTATGTATTGGGGATGATATCTATAAACAGAGAGAGAGAGAGAGAGAGAGAGAGAGTTAGTGAAGGGATAGGAAGTTGTGATTGTATATTATGCTAAGTTGGAGGGAAGCGTGCCTTTGGGTTCGAGAAGAATAGTATACTTGAACAAAGGGTAAAAGAAAATTTCAGGACTTATTATGATTTTTGGCGAAAAAAGATTTTTGATGCCACAGCTTTCAATCATAAGATTCTAATACTATAAGAGGATCAAGGCTCGATATTTTGAGCCTCATCCTTAACCTCAAAGCTCGCATATTTTGAAGATTTTCCCCTGGTGGATGGATATCTCAGAACTTCAGGCCTTGCCTCTGTCTGAATGCCACCAGCTCCCACTGGATAAGTATCACGGGCGAGGCCGAGAAGGGAGAGGCTCAGGAAGGAGGATATGCGAGGTGCGAGAGAGAGGGGCAGAGACCTCGAGACAGCTTGTAAAGCGCGCGAAAGCTGGGGACGATGAGGTGCACGTGTCCTACGGTACCGTTGTTTTACTTGTGGATCGAGGAACGAGGCATTACTTTAGCACGTGTGAACAGCTTTATGTTTAAACTTGCACTTGGAAAAGTTGTCAATGTATCATATGGTAGACTAATCTTTGATACGGTGTCGAAATCTTGTCTGCCGCGAAATGATTCGGAGGTCTTGGTTTGATTGAGTTTCATGAATGTTTTATTTGTATGTTATTGCAACAACGATATACTTTCGTTCCCCTCATTTCAAATATCGTTAATGCGTCTCGAGATTTTATGAGTTGAGACAGCATTGCGATGTTTGGGGCGGGCTCTAGCACGGCGTCACTTGAAAGAGCGAGTTACCCTTCTCATAAACCATGCTTCATGTTGACAATGTGCTTTAGAAGTAATGCTGGAACGATAGCGCTTTGCTGTACCTTACTGCAATATATGCTCGATTATAGACCATCATTCGTTCGCTCGAAATTTCAAGTACTGAAAGCTAATCCCTGGGAGATGACGGTTGACAGTTAACGATTCTACTAAGTTTGCCAAGATGATCTTGGCCTTCGGAGATGGGCACCATATGTGCTGTCGCCGGCGAATACCCGGTATATGTACTGGACGCAGATATATTGCCGTTTGTCCCCACAGATAAATTTTGACTTTTTGAGATACGGTACTTGATGATGCACCAGGAAAGAAACTCTGAAGACGGACAAACAATTTTCCGTGCTCCGAGGCCACGACTAGGGGGTTGTTGATGGAACTGCCGTCAACTATGATTTACTGCCTGGTCCAAAGACGTCGAAATAACCGCATGTGAAAAGGGCAGACCATGGAACATTCAATACGAAGCAGTGACAGAGATTGGCGAGGCCTCACCAAGACTTGACAGAGACGATCTGCAGCGCTGGCCACCAGGTAAGCCGCCACCAGCTGAAGCAGCTGATATGCAATAGCCTGAGGCAGGTAACTCATGGTCCAATTGTCCGTAAGTTCCAAGAGGCACTGAGGGCTTGATACTTTGCTCTCGGATGCTTCATGACAAGGAGAATGGATGAAGCAATGGTGCAGCTAGTCAGTGACCGTTGAGAGATTGAAGGAGCAGAACTCCAAGGATTCACGTGATAGATTAAGTTCACCTCGGCTAGTCTGCCCCACCATTGTGGTCGCACAATTCGCCTCCTTCATTTACTCACCGCATATTCTCTCTCCTCTCCCTCACCATCCGCGTTTCGCATCATGGCATTCGGCATGTGCCTGACATCTTGAAACTCATTTATACTGTTCTGCATCCAATGCGATAAGGACAGAGTTTCGTGCGCTCTTCCTTTCTGCACTTCACCAACGGAGCAAAGCTGCTTGAAATGGAAGGAGCTTGGGCTGGGCTCGTGTGAATGATTGCTTCATCCCACCTCCGCCGAGTTCTCCTCCACTTTTGACCAGTTTTCTCGGCCATTGGCAGAGCTCACCGCACCACCCCCAGCCCGAGACGCACAACATGATTTGACTGAGTGTCCCGTCGATATGCAGCAAACACGATGAGGAATAGCTTCAGAACGCCACGAACCGAGCGGAACAGGGAACGGCCCAAGCTCTTCAACTCTACGGTGGTACAGTCGAGACAGTACAACAAGTCTTTCTCCTCACCTTGGTGATGATCGGTTGGCGCCCGCACCTGCAACCTGCGACGACCACCAGGACCTCACCAACGACGAGCCAGTCTACTGTAGGCGGCTACGTCTCCTCCTCCTCCATTGCTCCGTTATGCGTCTTTTGGCGAAGAGCGCTCTCACCCGCTTATCTCTCTGGTCCCCCACGCCAGCAAGCCACAAACTTGTTGGCCCTTTGGGCCGTGTTCATCAAGACAACGTTGCCAAGAGTGTACAGTATTCCGAGAATCATTATCCTCATCTCAGCTTTTAATATTGGGTACCTGAAGTAATGCCACAGCGCTTACGGGCAGACGTTGGTAACGTCTGAGAAAATGAATTGACAGCTGCAGCCCTTTAGAGATGCGTCCAGTGGCAGTCTTTACCACTCAAAGCTGAGCTGTCTCGCTGTACGCTCGTACAGTACGCTCAGGTGTGGCTCCCGCACTCCGCTCCGCTTAGCCCTGGCTTTCGCTTAGAACCACCCACATGGGTTCTCACGTTATCGCTCTGACATGGATGCTGATATTAATACGTACTGGCGTGCTTCCTGCCCTACATATCACCACGATCCCTCCATTTTGAGATGGCGAGTTGCCAAGACTCTTCTTCCAACGTATGCGCAAGCTTCAGATTTGATATGAAGTTCACGATTTGGTTCAAGACCAGAAGCCGGCCGTGAGCGATGCCGAACGATACTTCGTGTTCGCCGAGTGGTACTTGTGTGATTTTGACGGGGACGGTGACCAATGGTACAGACTTCGTTGCTCAGTATGATCCCAGTGCGGCGGCACCACATTGGCATTCACGGATGGAATTGGCGACGATCATCGTGTGCAATTCTTTGTCATGTAAGATTACTTTCATTGTCATTGACATGCTTTCGAAAGTGGAGTCTTGTTAAGATTATCTACAATTGTGTACGTCATCAGACAATTCTTGATTCTGACAAACTTCTAGTCATTGTGATTGTATCTCGAGTATGGTATCGATGGACCAAACTCAAGCGATTCCGTGGAGACGATAGATGGATGCTTTTTGCTGCTGTATGCGACATTGAAAGTTTAAAACGATTCCATATACTAACTTTTTGAAGCTCATTCTGCTTCCATTTACTGCCAGTCAAATTGGGACGAACGCCTATGGAAGCGGACTCTACATGAGGAATGTCCCGAAATCTTGGAGACCCATGCATTGGCATGTACGTTATCGGCCTCTCTACAATGACATTTCGCTGACATTGATAGTTCATGCTTGGCTGGGTCGGATACTATATCGTAGTAACCAGTATAAAGCTTTCCGTCTGCTTTTGCTTTCTCCAAATTTGTATGTCAATTCATCCTCGTTCGGTACAGCACGCTCATTGGCCTTAGTGACCATTCACCACAAATCCTCGACATATTGCGTCTATGGACTCTGTACCCTCATTGCTAGTCTGGGACTGACAATGTCCTTCTCATGGCTATTCGATTGTTCACCGTTCCTGAGCAATTTTGTCTGGAGTATTCAAACTAATACATGTATTAACTATGATATATTCCGCTACCGTAAGTGACCTATCAATACGTGTGGCTCTCTTGCTAACACCTTTCAGTATGGATTGGCGTCAGTATACCGATTGATCTCGCAATATTGAGCGTACCTGTCCAATTCTTGAAGCGACTGAAGCTGCGAACCCATGAGCGTCGGATCCTGAAGATGGTATTTGCTGCTACACTACTCGGCACGATTACCTGGTTAGTACAATTGTTCAATTAGACGTTGCAATGCTAATTCCCCTCAGTGCTATCGGAATATATGGCGCATTCGAGACTCGGACCGCGGAAGGCAACAATGCATTCTACCAAGAAACCGCATTTGTTATGATGTGCGATATTGAAATATTGATGTACACATTAGGTGCCTCGTTTCCAAGTATGTACTCCTGTTTGCCCTCGATCCCAGTCTTCGGCTCGCTGGCTGTATTCATAGATCCTGACAATTATAGTACTCTCCCGGTATATGGTGCAACGAGCAGACCCCGGTCCTGGTCAAACACACGAAAACTTCTCCTCATGGGCACGCTACGTTCCGAACTTCTTTTCTTCCCGTACCCTTTCCACGAATCACCACGTCACTCTCCCACGCTCTCGACATCCCGATACTCATACAGACGAGGCGGCACTGAAATCCCAGGCGATTGAGGAACAGAGTACTTGCAATACTCCTGATCTGCCGGAAAAGAGCTATGGTTCGGAGAGGAGTGGGTGTACAGAAAACACTGATGTGGAAAGGGCAGATGTGGTGACGGTCCGGAGAGAGGTTAGCGTGTCGAGGGAGGTCGGAGGAGAGACATTGGAGGAGTATATGAGAAGTCGTGTTATTGGGCAGGGATGGTAGATATACGGTTGGCATGGTTAAGGACATTGGGGATACGTGAGGTTGATTTTCTTTTCCTGCGATTCAGCGTGGCGTTGTGGCACTGGGGATGGGCGTTCTTGAGGCGTTGACATGTCTCATGTCTATCGATTTTGTGGCGTTGGGAAGGATACGGATCTCTGATGATGTTTCATCAGATGGGGTGCTGGATATGGTTGGGGGAGTGGGAGGGAATCTAGCTTTCAGCTATGATGGTCAATATCAAAATTCTCATGTCCTACTATCAGCTCAAATCAGGGTATCATATTTCTTTATCCATTTTGTCTCTTCGTTGTTCTTGTTCTCTCCAACTTCCGAAGCTCACTGAGGTCAACAAGTCCCTCATTATCTATGTCGTTCCAGCAAACCGTCCCAGTAGCGAGCTTTGCAGCCGATTGATTCTCGTTCCGAAACAACCAATAGTCGCCCACCAGATAGGAGTAAGTAAACAAAATCCCCCATAATCCCAAACCGCGGGGTCCCGCTAACCCCGCATCCAGCTGACAGTTCTAGTTCCATCATACCCGAGTCCCGCCATCACACCAGCGATTACTCAACATACTCCTCGGCCTCATCTCACAATATACAGTAGCTCGTCCGCTCTCCTCCTCAACTCCAACAACAAGTATCAACCAACCTATTTTCCAATCCACCCAACAAAATAAAAGCAACTCGGAAAAAAAATGATCCCCTCACCAACCCCCCTCTCTCCCCCAACGACCTACGAAACCCTTCCTTTAACACATATAAAAGTCACCCACTACCCGCCCGGATCTCCTACTGCGACGCAGGTGGTGGTCGTTAGCCTCAATAGGCCGGAGAAGCAGAATGCGTTTACGGTGGAGATGATGGGGGATTTTGAGACTGTATTGCCTTCCCTTTCCTTTTCGTTTTCCTATTTCCCTTGTTTTTGTGGTGGAGGTAATGTTATAAACAGATCTACCCACTATTAGACGTCGACGAGCGAGTAAAAGTAATCGTCCTAACAGGAGCCGGCAGGACGTTCTGCGCGGGCGCGGATCTGGAGAGGGGGTTCAAGGGGGGTGAGGAGAGGGCGGTGGATCATAGGGATGGGTATGTCTTTCTCCTTCCCTGACGAAGAAGAGAGATGTTAAGACAGAGATAGAGGAGGGAGGGTCGCGTTAGCGATCTACAGGTGCAGGAAGCCTACTGTTGCCGCTATGCAGGGGAGTGCTGTTGGTGTGGGTATGACGATGGTGTTACCTGCTGCTATCAGGTGTGTCTTTCCTTTCTTTCCTTTCTTCCTTCCTTTCTTTCTTGTACGAATAAATAAAGAAAGAAGGATGGAGACTAAAGAAGAACAAAAACAGAATTGCCCACGAAACCAGCAAATACGGCTTCGTATTCGCCCGCCGTGGCATCACAATGGAATCCGCATCCTCCTTCTTCCTACCTCGTCTGATCGGGTATTCGCGAGCCATGTACCTGATCACAACAGGCGCCGTCTTCCCGCCTACGTCGCCACACTTCGGACACCTGTTTCAAGAAACTGTTAAAGATGCGAACGAGGTGTTGCCCAGGGCAATCGAATTAGCGACAGAGATAGCCGAGCATACGAGTGGCTTGGCGGGGTTCCTGAATCGGAATCTGATGTGGAGGGGTCCTGGGAGTGCGGAGGAGAGTCATTTGGTGGATTCGGCGGTGCTTTATCATATGTTTTCTAATCGGTGAGTGAGCTTGATGACGGGGAAGGGAGGGGAGAGAAAGAGGGAAAGAGGCTGATGCGAAATTTAATTGTAGGGATCAGAGGGAGGGAGTGAGCAGCTTTTTGGAGAAGAGAAGGCCGAGGTTTGAGGCGACGGTGGAGGAGGATGCGCCGCCGACGTTTCCGTGGTGGGTGGAGGTTGATACGGGGAGTAGGGCGAAGGTTAGGAAGGGGCCGGCGAAGTTGTAGGGAGGGAGGGCCGTGGAAGGGTGGTTTTTGTGGGTTAGTTGGTTTGAGAGAGATTGGTTAGGGATGGGTAGGATGTCTTTGGGTGTGAATGTTTTATACTTCATGATAGAGAGATTCTGGAAGGAAGTTCTGCTCAATGATAGTCCTGTCTTGGAAAGCCTGGGACGCTTTCTTTGGGCTAGATGCGGACAGCATTTTTGTGTGAGACAGATGACAGGAGATTATCTGTGCTGAAGATAAAAGGAGAAGGAGTTGAGAGTCCGAGGCAACAACTGGAATTTCATGCTCACTAAGACATTGTAAGGAAGTGCTCGAGAAAGCTGATAATCAAGTAGACCAAAATGTGATGTCTGAAATTTGTCTACACCTATCATCTCTGCCTTTTTAGTTTTGCGTGAAGCTGTTTATCTCGTTCAATTCCAACCAGTGTTAACAGGATCTTGTAATTGGCTTCAATACTTACCTCGGTGTAGGTTCAGTAATCACCTCAGGTCGGCTATTCAAGTTGCGTGGACAAAGTACAAGATGTACAGCATCCAGCCAGCAGGCAAGTTCACCCACATCTCACAAGTCCCAAGAAATGTCCTCCCTCAAAGCAGACGTTTATGTCTCCCCTCCCATTCCCTGGAAGAAGCCCAATGGCACCGTCGGCGGACCTTGGTCACCTATCACTAGCACACTAATCCACTCACCTTCCTCCGCGATCCTAGTCGACACTCCCATCACCATCTCCCAAACAACGGACCTGATAACCTGGATCAAAGCAACCATACCTACCAAGAAACTGACCAAGATATACATAACGCACGGCCACGGCGACCATTTCTTCGGCCTGCCTCTCTTACTAAAAGAGTTTCCAGAAGCGGAAGCAATCGCAACGAAAGGAACCGTAGAGCACATGAAACAACAGATCACTCCTCAACTGCTCTCCAAAACATGGGAAATCCAATTCCCAGACCAAATCGCAAAGCCATTCATCCTCGCAACCCCCTTACCCGAAAACGGAGAAATAGATCTCGACGGACACACTTTGCACGCCATCGATGTCGGCCAAGCCGACACCCACTCCTCGACCATCCTCTGGGTACCGTCCCTCAAGCTCGCCGTGTGCGGCGACGTTGTGTACGGCACCGTGCACCAGATGCTGGGCGAGTGCGATACGCGCGCCAAACGCGATGCTTGGATAGCGTCTATCCGCAAGGTCGGGGCGTTGGGGCCGGAGATGGTGGTGCCGGGACACAAGAGGGCGAGTGAGATGGATGGGAGCTATCATCTTGCTGCTACAAGGGTTTATATCGAGACGTTTGAGGAGATGTTGGGGAGAGCAAAGGATGCGAGGGAGTTGGCGGGGTGGATGCTGGAGAGGTATCCGGAGAGGTTTAATGAGGGGGCGTTGATTGTGGGGTGTGTGAATGCTTTTAGGGCTTTGAAGAGGGAGAGGGAGGGGAAGTTGTGAGGGATGTTTGAAAAATATATGAAGGAATGAATCTTGAAAACGCTGTGCTGCAGAACGAAGTATATGTGCAAGAATAGAAAGTGCAAGTGGTTGTAATGTGACCTGTCAAAGCCACAGAACCCCATGAACCAATCGGTACTGTAGCTGGAAGATTTCATTTGAAACAGCCACATTCTATTGATCATCCTCAAGTCTCCAGTTCCCAAACTTGCAAGATGCATCGAAAATCTTCACAGCACGGTTAAACAACATGCACAAACTACACCGCACTCGCTTGAAGATAGGGGCTCGCTCAATCACCGCCATCACGTGTAGCTCGCCCGTGAGGAAGCGGATCTCAACCGCCCGATTTTTCACCCGCCCGAGTTCTCAAACGCCCGAACTTTCACCATGCAGATCCGAAGTGACTCTTCTGAAACACAAACACATTCACAGTCACACTCTCAACAGTCAACACTGGTCCGGGGCTTGTTATATACCACATAATCACAACACTGCTCAGCCCAAACAACTTCTCAGATCCGCACATTCCCCTCCAAAGCTGGCAAATCAAATGGAGTATGCAAAAGAACTACATATTGCTTCAATAGCAGTGCACCATGCTAGTATCCTGACGAACTCGGTACAATCTATTATTCAACAGAAAGGGAACTCGCTCGAGAAAGATGAATTTGGAGACCCGGTCACGATCGCGGATTTTGCTTCCCAGGCGATGATCATTAATGCCATCCATCACCACTTCCCCGACGACACTTTCGTGGGAGAAGAAGATGAATCTATGCTTCGGTCTTCACCAGAGCTTCTTGAGCGGGTGTGGGCCCTTGTTGATGGGATGGAGATTGAGGGTGATGAGGTGCCGAGGTTGGGGAGTAGGGAGGATTTATTGAGGGTTATTGGGTTAGGTGGGAAGGAGGAGACAGCAAAGGGGAGAGTGTGGATGTTGGATCCTATTGATGGGACGAAGAGCTTCTTGACGGGGAATCAGTATGCGGTTTCTTTGGCGCTGGTAGTGGATGGGAGTCAGAAGGTTGGAGTGTTGGGATGTCCGAATATCAAATCGGGGAGTAGCGAAGTGAGAGAAGATGTTGTGGATCGGGATGGACTTGGCGTTTTGCTGTCGGCTGTGGAGGGTCAAGGTGCTTATCAGAGAATCATGACTCAGGATGATTTGGGCGAGCCGAGGAAAATGGAGAAGTTGGGAGACGTTGAAGATCTGAGCGAGTTGAAGTATGTGAACTCGATGGCGAGCGATCATCTCTCGAAACCAATCTATCTGGTGGTCAAGGATGCTTGTGGGCTCAAGACTTCCGATGAGGTAGATTTGTGGTCGACGCACGTCAAGTACGCTGCGCTTACCTTCGGAGGTGTGAATTGCATGGTGAGGATACCGCCGAAGAGGAGCTATCGCGGCTTTGTTTGGGATCATGCTGGAGGTCAATTGATCTACGAGGAAGTTGGTGGGAAGTTGACGGACATCAATGGTACAAGGTTTGACTTTGGGGTTGGAAGGAAATTAGAGAGGAATTGGGGAGTGGTGGCTGCTCCACCGAGCGTTCACGGAAAGCTGCTGGAGGTCGTGGAGCGTGTGTTGGAAGAGAATCCAATTTACTGATACCCTAGGTTTCAAGGGCAAGGTTGGGATGAACTAGCGGAGGTCTTTTCCTGCTGCCCTCTCTGTGTCAATTGAGTTGGCTAAGTGGCGGGCGCATGTATGAGTATGGAGAACATAACGTCGCAACTCCCAGTATGATTTTATCAGAGTATATCTCTCGATAGACAAAACAAAAGCAAATTCTCAGCTTCGGAACCGTATGATCCGAACACAAGGCAAGTTGCAGAAAGCCTCACGGCAAGGCACAGACCATTCTGATCGCCATTGGATAAGACTGTCGAGTTCACGTCCATTTTGAGTTTTCTGCATTCTGAAAACCGACTTCGTATCCAACGGGTCCCATTGTCCAACTTCAAATGGCAGACGGCAACGGTTATGCATGGCAGAGATTGGCTGCTACACGACAGGAAGTTGGAGTCTAAGTACGCCCAAAGCTCCTCGAACTTGTGTTTTCGTACCACAGAACCTCATTAAACCATGCATGGAACTCCTTTAGAACAATTCTCGGGCTACCATAGCCTCCTGTGTAAAAACCTCGATTCTGAAGTATGCATGTGAAGTTTCCAAATTGCGTGTGCTAAGAGTGGAAGGAACGTTTCTTGGTAGGAGATAAATTGACCAGTCGTGGAACCATGTGATGAATAGGGGCGTGTGACTTGTGACTTGTGACTCAAAGAAAGCAAAGCTGCGATTTCGCTTGAGTTCTTTCTTTTCTTGGATGGCATTCGCTAAGTCTGTATTCATCTCGCTTAAGTGAATTGAACCGCTTTCGCTCCTCGTCTTCGGTCTATAAAAGAACCTTCGCTCTCATTCTTTTCTTTTTCTTTTCCTCACCGCGATCAATTACTTTCAAGCTTCTTCATTCACAAACTGAACACTTCTACCTCAGCCAAGACCTCAACTCCACCTTGACCAACTACTTCAAGCTCTCCATCTCCTCAAGAACCTATTCCGAGAAATCTTCGACCTTCCAATAACAACAATTCATCAATCAACTGTCAACATGTTCTTCAACGTAAGTCCTCATCCTAGAAATCGCTTTCCGAACTCAAAACTCGTCTTCACTACTCCTCTGAAGTTCAAACCTAACTCACCCAGACTCTCCTTACTACCCTCCTCTTCATCTTCACCTTCATCACCTCCGGTCTCGCCATCCCCGCCGCTGGTTACCAAGCCTCCGCCAATCTTCTCTTCAAGCGTGATGTCACCATGGAGTGCACTGCCGGAACCACTGACTACTGCGCATCGATCGGCTGTTATTGCGATTCCAATGGCAATATCTACGCTCCTGGTTCTCCGGATGGAAGACAGTGCACGAGTTCGGAATGCTTCTGTGTTAAAAGCTAGAGGGCTGGTGGGAAGTTTGCTTTGGGTGTGGGCTGGTACCTACGTTGCTTTGCTGGATACTTTGGGATTGGGCTGAATCGTGGTCTCATCGATATGGGTATGGGGACTTAATCATGCGTGATGACTTGCATGGCTTTGCTTTGAGGGTGGGTAGTTGAACAATGCATATGGATTGTCCCTCTCGATTAGCTTTGTGCAGTGCTTTGATTAATGCTTGTGACCCTTGAATTTGGCTGCGAGAAAGATTATAGGCTGGTGGGTTACCAGAAGTTAAATTAAGATCACGACTTGTACTGAACAGATGTTCTCATGACTGGACAGACTCTGGACAGACTTTGAAAGTGTGAGCCAACACTCTAGCCACTCATCCGAAACTTGTTTTTCCAAGAACCAGACTTAGATAGAATATTCAACTTCTCGATACCGGAACCAAACACTCACTATGTTTTGGCGTGGATACCAACGCTGCTCCAAACATCACAAAATCAACAAAGAGTTGACAATAAAAGCAACAAAACAATCCCGTTTAAGTAAAACGACAACCCATGAGGTGTATTCCACTCATGTGTTTCCTAACTCTCTGGTTCTTTACTGCATGGTGTCAGGGCCCAAACAAGAACGGAGGTACTCAAGGACTTATATGGGATAGAAGCTGAATAATGATTTAGAAATTATTTAGAAATTAGCAATACTTAATAAAGGCCACAGAAGGGAGATCAGCGAACAGAAAAGCTCAGTGAAAGAAAAAGGCAAGAAAAATGCTTGGAAGGGAAACTGCAGATGACAATCTCGCTTACAGCACTGAATGCACTTTGAGCGCATATCGCGCGTTTTGCGCAGTTTACGCAGAAGGCGTCATCAAAATATTTGGATTTTAGGACGGCCATTATTTTATTTACTCCACTGAAAGTATATCTTTTGACTTTGGAGACTTTGAAATGTCATCTTGTGAAGGAGTCGAGGGAAGAAATGCGATGTATGATGGTTCGTAGTTTTCAAAAACTGCAATGTTCTACGACTGATGTTATGCGGTGAAATATGGATGTTCGAGAGCCTGTAGATATTCTGATTAGCAGATGATTAAGTGTATGAATGTTTGGTTTCTAGATCCCAGAATTTGGAGGGAGACTGTTCGCGCTGACATAGGAATCACATACCTCAGCAGCAGTCAACCGCTTCCCACTTTCATACACAACCATTTTCCGAACCAAGTCCTTCTCTACCTCTCCCACTCCACGGAGCAACTCATCCCAAGACTTTCCCGGAAATTCTTGATACCACTTGAAAGGTGGGGTAGTGAAGTTCACCGCTTCAGGCCAAGTCTCTTCAGTCGGAGTACCTAAAGTCTTGAACATACTTAGAATCAGACCAAGCTGATTGCCATCCTCGCTCGTCTCTCGACTCTCGAAAAGTGGGTCTCTACTTTCTCTCAAGCATTCAGCTAACATTGTTCCTGCAGCCCACATGTCGAGACTTGTGCCATAGGCACGGTTGCCGAATAGTGTTTCTGGGGCTCTATAGCACGTCGTGCCGACTTCGAGGACTTTGTGCTCTGGAGGTTCAGGAAGTGAGGAGAGAGGTGAGATTGAAGGGTGCCAGGTAGTGCCGAAGTCTGACAGCTGTGATGGTCCAGTAGGTGAAGACAGGAGGAGGTTGGAGGGTTTGATGTCTCGGTGTATAATGCCTTGCTCATGCAGATAGACTAGAGCGGAGAAGAGATCGTGGAAGCATGTTTTGGTGACAGCTGGAGGTACTGGGCCATTGGCGATGATTTTGGCGAGGTTGAGAGGCATGTATGGGAACACGAGGACTAGTCGTCTTTCTTGGTCTCTGAACGTCGAGTTCAGCTTGATGATTGAAGGGTGCGAGAGCGATTTCAGGATCTTGATCTCGACATCGGAATTGTGAGGCTCGACGTTTCGGGTCTCGGTGATGACTTTTAGGGCGAGAGTTTTGTTTCTGTATACTTCTGAGACGAGGCCAACGGCGATGGGGTGGCAATGAGGATATGGTCCAATCGATATCCCGGGCGTAGTTGGCTCTTCATCGATTATATTCAGAGTAGCAGAAGTCGCTTCGATGAGGGCTTTGCAGGCTACATCGTATTCTTTCTATCAATTGTCAGCTCTGATTTGGAAATAGCTAGTAGATTGTGTTGCAGAAGTTTGATGGTATGGTGTTAATCACTTGATGAGTGTGATAAATCGTACCAAGAGTGGGCTATCTTGATAAGTTCTGGCGTCAAAAAGGCAACGTCGTACATCGGCGAGACTCTATAATCATGCATGCATGGACTCATGAGCCTTCTTGACCTTGAGTAGGAGCGATGGGAGGGAAAAAAATAGGCAGCACGTGACAGTATATATGTTTCAAGATCTCTTACTCTCGTTTTAGATGTATTATAAGCCTCGGTCTCTGCTTCAAAGGCTGCTTTATGACTAGCACCTGTTGCACTTAGCCCTTGAGCTTCAATGCTCTGTCTACTGTAGTCATGATTTGAGTCAGAACTGTGTTGTCCATGCTGACCTCATCACTTACAGTCTGTCAATATTGTCATATCGCTCCGTCGCCTTCAAATCAGATCTCCAATTAGCTGCCGAGGTCATCTCTGCCACCTCAGATCCATTCCGGATATGCCGGGATAGTCCTCGTCGGATGATGACTTGTTCTCTTTAGGTCGTGTCGTCCTTGCGATCATCAAAACAATGAAGTTACTGCGGTTGACCAAACGGTAAAGAGTAGAGCAAAGTACAAAGCATCACCAGCAGTGAGACAGATTGATTAGATAAGTTCGATTGAGGTTATCAAAAGAAAAACCGTCCACGCTGAAATGCTTTTGTTGTGGCCGTTGTGAAAAATTGTGCTATTTTATGCATGATTCCAATAATGGCAGGGATGTCTCCAGACCGGAGATCCGCTTGGCTTGGAAAGAGCCGCTTGCTCAGTCAACTCTCTCGCTCGTGCAGCACTTGAATTGAAGCTCGCGGTCGATGTCATTCCTTGTGCATTCCACGACAACAACGACATCGCGTCTATTGTATATTATCTATTATTATGCGCAATTACCTCTGACGCTCAATAGTGTCGTGAAACACAGCTATCATGGAAGCGCTGTCGCGGCAGGAATATCCAGCCATGCTGGTAAGCACCCTGTCGCAAAATACCTCGGATTGTCGAGGCTCGGTGCCACTGCTAACTGCTGCGAAGGAGCGGCTGCAACCTGCCGGTGCCGTTACGAAATTCAATGAACGCGTAAAGAGGATAGGGAAGGTCAATTCGGAGATCGCAGATTGGTTGCTCGTTGGTGGCCCTACAATGGAAGGCTCCGAAATATCGTGTTTACAGATTGCTAGGAACGTCGCAAGGTCGAAGAGCTATACGTGTCCGGTCTCAAGAAACTCGCGCGGAAGCCATTGCAAGAAGTTGGCGGAGAATTGGGGTACGATACACTATGTGGGCATTATATGGATCAGGCTAAGAGTGACATAGCGTTTTTGAATCACCATGGCGAAGGATTGTCCAGTCCACGGAGGAGATCGCAAAATCGCACGCATTGCTATCCGATCGAATAGACAAAGATGTCGAACAGCCACTACGAAGTTTCTCATCTACAAATAGGGAGATGCAAGGGATAACGACAATACAAGGAAACCTATATTCGATGGCGAAAGAGTTAGAAGATGCCCAGGATAAGTCCGAAAAGTTGAACAAGAAGGGAGGCAAAGCCAATGCCCAGAAAGTAGAAGTTGCTACCTCGAGACTTCAAACGGCTACTCAACAGTGGGAATCGCAAGCACCATTTATCATGGAGAACCTACAAGCACTGGACGAGCGACGGTTAAATCATCTTCGAGATGTCCTCACTCAGTACGAGACTCACGAAGCGGACCTGGTTGAGCGGAACCGGAAAACGATTGAAGAAACCTTGACTTCACTGCTGGAAATTGATACAAGTCAAGAGATCCGAAATTGGGCTGCAGCCAGTGTGTCAGGGTTGCCTATCACAGAACGAAGGGCAAGACAATTGTCGTCTGTTGGAACTGAGAACACTGGCAATGCAAGCCTCCCTCCGCCGCCTATGACTCCTAGATCCACGCATACAGATAACCAGAGTGAGCACTCCCAGACAGCTCGACAAGACACCATGGAATCGAAAGAAGGGAAGGAGAAAGAGTCGAAACTAAAGAGCAGATTTGGGACAATGCTTGGACGGCGTCGGCAGAGTATCCATGGTGGCTTTGGACGTGCACCGTCACCAAATAAAGGATTTGTGCCTTTCGGTCGTGGAACATCTAGCCGAGACGGGCGTCCAAGTCCATCCCCTCGAACATCTTCAAACAATCTTCGAGAGTCTCCTCCTCGTGACAATCGCCTATCCTCCCTCGCAGAATCTCCAACTGCCACCAGTCCAACGAAACAGACGAATGGCACAGCACCCGACAGCCACGCAGGGTCATCGTTTATTGCGGATTCTGTCGCTGGAAGATCCTCTGCCAATGGTCCTTCGGCAGCTGACATCTTTGATATGTCAGATGTGCAGCCGCCTCCAGGTCCACCGCCATCTCATTTGAAGGCAGTACCTGAGCTGCAGAAGGACTCTGAAGGGTTCAGTGTCCCAGCTCCCATGAACGATCCAATATCGCAAGCAGAAAGTGATGCAGCATTAGAGAACGACCAACCCCAATTCAAGCTTGACATTCGAAAAGAGCCAATTCCAGAACAAGACGCTGATGCTCAGGCAGCTTTGTCCAACGTCGCGAATACCTTGAGGTCTGCTTCCATACAAACACCCAATCGCAAAGCGGGCACTGTTAGGGGCCGGAGAGATGTACGGAATACTATGTACCTCCCATCAGCTTCGAATTCTCTTGACGTTGCGAGCCCAGACAGCAATATACCACCATCTCCTGGAATCACAGCAGGAAGGGCGGCAGCATTAGCAGCATTATCAGAAAACCACGGGGCCCCAAGTGTTTCCGACACGACTTCAATTCGTTCAGGGCATTCTCTTACCAACCATGCAACCATGAAACATGCGGACATGCATGAACCAGGACTCAATGCCTCTATAATTGAGACTGTGAGTGCTTCGTTTGAAAACGGAGAGACAAAGTCAATGAAGATCAGTGGTGAAATCGCATTAAGTCACAACCCATCTGATGACTTGACACCTTCTTGTAAGTTGCATCTGTATTGAGCGCGTTGATCTTGCTACTGACTGCACCGTAGCGATTGAGACAATTAGGATAGACAATTTTCCAAATCTGGAGGCTATTGGGCCTAACAGGACTTTCATTAACGCAGTATCTGAGGAAAAGCCAGACGAATTTGCGATTGATATTTCTTCCCTTTCATCAAAACCATCAGCAGCCTTCACTTACCGAGTCCACATTGATGACGCGGACATCACTACTCATGGTCCTCTCTTTCTCAAAGTTGCTTGGAGAAAGCAAGGAGCCGATAAATTGGGTCTTGTTCTAGAGTACAGCCTCAATCCAGCATGTGGCACAGGGCCTATTACTTTCAACAATCTTGTTCTTGTTGCAATGTACGAAGGCGCGCGTGCTTCTGCCTGCCAAACGAAGCCTACAGGTACTCACCTCAAGGAGAAATCTCTTGTATACTGGCGTCTTGGAGACGTGACCCTTACGAACGAATGGCACAAGATTATCTGTCGATTAGTGGGTACTGAGGGAGCCGTCCCTGAAGCAGGCCACATCGAAGCGAGATGGGAGATCAACAGCCCCACAGCATCAGGACTTGGTAGCGGGATCAGCTTATCGAGACTCGAAGCCTCGAAGGGCAAAGATAAGGAAGAGGACGATCCGTTCGCGGATGAGACGATGAGTCCAACTACCGTGTCACCGACAGGGACGTGGAAGGAGGTCGCCACGCATAAGAAGTTCGTTAGTGGAAAGTATGAGGCCAAGCAGGTATAACTGAATGCTTCCCTTGGAATATTAGTACGAAAGAGGGGAAAATTGAGTTCAAGCTGTGTTTTCGTGGGGCTACGGCTTCTGTAATTGAGGATTGTACAGATGAAATGATAGGTTACATAGGTCTTCTCGATCGATTCTTGATAGCAACTACCCCAATTTTTTGACTTGGCTCCACGTTCCTCGCATGTGATATTCTGGAATTGCTAAAGTTCCCCCGATCTTCAGGGTCTTTGCCTTAGTACCACTAAAGCCTATCAGACCAATGTCTCGGATAGTGGAAGACCCTGCCAAGTTTTCTTCCCCTGCAAGACATGCCGCTATCAGAAATCTTGGCACCCGTTTTTTTGTATCGTATGTTCTTTTTTTCTGATTATTCCTAGTATTGTGGCTTTTATTTGGGTGGTGATGTCATTTACAGGGGAGCTGAGGTGGGTATGCGGCTCAGAAACAAGAGTTTTGGAACGTGGATGTTTTGCATGGCTGTGGGGATCGAAGGGACGGACGGGCTTTTGGTAGTTTACCACATGTGAGATTCGTTGGTTCTTGGTTTGAAGATGGATGTTAGGTTGGTGGACTCTGTTTTGAGGGGATACTTGGTTTGAAATGGTAGGTGGGGTTTTGTGGCGTTGCCATCTTGGATGAAAGCTGGCTTCAACCATTGAACATACGAAGAGAAGCTTGCTTTGTGAAGAGTTGAGCTGAAAGGAGGGAGGGACTCCGAGCTGCTTCGAGATATCAATGGCTTGTCAAGCTGAGGATTTGTTTTAATCCGGCAGGTGGGGGTTTCTCGCCACTTGCACATGCGACGTTCTCGGACGAGAAGCTTGCTTTGAGACCCCTCTTCAGCTTGTATGGAACCGAATAAGCCTTCAAAGACAAAGGCTGGATCAAAAGAAGTAAGTGGGGCTTGTTGCGTTGGACGAGAAAGCTTGGTTTGTGGAGTGAGCTCGAGATGGAGCTTGCTTTTGTGGTGTGTCTTGGTATTGGATACAGGTTTTGAGACGTGAGAAAGGCCGTAACAGACGGGATTTTAGAGGTCAAGGGATAATTTATTTGTCCGGTGGCTCCAAAAGAGGGGTAAGATGCGCGGGGTCATGACGAGGTTTGAGGGCGAGGCTTTTAGATTCTAGAGAGCTTGTGTGTTACCTGGGTTTGAGTTTGGAGCTTATGAGCGATATATAAGAGTGCTGTCTTGAGGCTTTGGTCTATTATAATCATTCATCAACATCATTACTCAACTCAATCAATCTCAATATTAAAGTTCATCCTCAACGCTCCCCGAAGAACCTCTACACAACCGTCATAATGGATAACAACAACCAACAGCAGGGTGGTAGCTACGGCTCAAGCGATAACTCCATGGGAGGAGGAAACAGTGGAATGGGTGACGATTCAAGCAACCAGCAAAGCTCAGGAGGCTATGGAGGAGGACAAGGAAATGACAACTCGTCCAGCGGTGGTGGATATGGAGGGGGACAAAGCAACGATAACTCGTCCGGTGGTGGATATGGAGGACAGAGCAACGACAACTCTTCAGGCGGAGGTGGATATGGAGGCAACAGCAACAGCGATAGCAGCATGGGGCAAAGTGGTGGTATGGGAGGACAGGGACAAGGACAAAACCAAAGCTCCGGTGGTATGGGAGGGTCTTCAGGAGGATCGGGAGGGATCGAGGGAAAGCTTGAGCAGGGTGGGATGCAGGCTGCTCAAGGCTTTGCCAAGAAGGAAGGATGGTAAAGCAATCGTGATTTCTGTCACGATTATCTCCATTGATAAAATGTGGAAGCTTTTGGACTTCTGGTAATGGGTTATTATATGATAGGACTTTTAGTAATATGCTCCTGCATCAACTTTGGTTACTCGAGGAGAGTTTGTGTGAAATGATGAGAATATGATCGCAGAAGATAACAGAGCGACCGTGAAACTCAAACTCTCTTTTGATTGCTGGGGATTCTGCTTGACAAACATAACGAAGATTGAAGAGTTAAAGGCACTGGACTGAGAATACAAAATGGATTTGAGAACCGTTTGGAAATCGGTACACGTGACACGACACGCCTTTCTAGCCGTGCGTGTAGACAAAGTCAAGACATAACTTGAGGCTGATATCAAAGCCAGCCACGCAATACTCTTTTCCCCGGATCATCGGGGCGGGATACTCGCCGAGAATCTATATTTATCGCAGACCACGTGTACTCTCACGGCATCAACTTATTCAGTTGTCAAAGCAAGGTGTCCGGCCGACAACCGATAGTTGACCATCAGCTGTAAACAACAATGCGTAATACACATCATCAGCACTCGAATTCTCGAACCTCATGTCGAGCATCTGCTTCCGCAGAAGCGAGAAGTGATGCACCTGGACTTACTTCTATGATTAGCATCTGAACAACAAGAACAAGTCTGAACGAGATCAATCCGTTCTTAACGCGCAAGTTCCACAGAGCACCTCATTGGAGATGATCTAGATCGTGAGCATTGACATCACCCCGGCCAGGACTTTGTGCCAAGGCGGATTTGATTGACCGAGACTTCAGTTTCTCCAAGGACGGATGTCCTCCGAAACGTTACAGCTTTGTCTGTCGTTCAGTTGGAGGATCGTGCGTGCTGGAAATATCCATGATGCTTTCAATAAAGAAGTGAGCGTGACTTCGATGCCAAGGACAAAACTAGTCGGGAGTTCATCTGAAATTATATTGACACCAACAATAGCTCTCGCCGCGTCGTCTAATCATATGATTTCATCATATAGCTTCCTCCCGGACAGTCCGACGTAGTTCTGTTGCGCGACTGTGGGGCAGCAGGGCGGCATCTCTCACAACCACTAGGCCATGAGAAAGATCGGAGAGAAACCAGGACAAGGAACGGGATGTCATGAAAGATGCGACGAAAGTCATAGAAACACATGAGGCGTTCTCCGAACGTTGCTTAAAATAGAACGCTTGTTCCAAGAACCAAGACTGCAGGCTGAACATGTAATTCACCCTGAGCCATCGCAACACTCTAGCCCGTACTGATCAAGCCCAGTTGGACCGTTCCTGGCAGTCTCGCACTTTGTGGCTGGGTTTGATAATGACCTACTGGGCCAACAAAACCAATGTGGTGTCGAGATACAATGTGTCGGGTTGAAAATGCAGCTTAGGCAAATATTTGTAGATTGCCGGAAGATTGGCGTCGCAGGATGGTGACAGCCCAGCCCTGCTCATTCCCCACAAGGACCAGGCGGACGCCATTCTTGTTTCGGCCTAGCCTTCCTCTAACCTTTACCTTAATTCATCCCAGCTCAGCTCAATCTATGTCGAATATCAAAAATGCCAATTCCGGAGCGTTCCAGCTGCATACAATCAATTTCTTCGGACCTTTCGCCTATCCCCTGGAAAAGTGCAGACGAGAGCTTGTTCAACGGCTTCAAGCCGAGGATGACAAGAAAGTATATTCGGCCTCACCGCTCATGCAATTGCCACTACCATGGACGCGAGGAGGCCAGTCCGTTGGATGATTGACTTTACACAGGAGACCTAGATCTTCCGCAAAGATTTGACAAACAGCGCTTTTGAAACTAGTCGGCAATTTGTTTCGGTCTTTGGAGGTCCTGTCATCTCCCCCAACCCCTCGTTGGCGGGGTACCTGCCCGCGAGGTGGAACTCCTGCGAGGGTGGGTACCCTGAGATCAAGCCACATACCTTAATCTGATCACAGAAGAATATGGTCATATGAAAGACGTGCCAATTAGAAAATTACTTGGTCAATTCACATAGCTAAAGTTTATGCCATTGTTCATAGCGTATGATTATATTGAACGAGCATAGGAGATTTAACATTATTCACAATTGTCCTTCATTCCAGTGGTCTCGATCCGATTCCTGGTTCCTGAGGTCTTTCTTTTCGCTCATTTCAACTCGCCCGTTCCGGATGTACAGTATACTTTCTGCCGCACTGGATCAGAATTTCATTGGTCTTCCCAACCACACCATCCTTTAAGCTTACTCTGATTCTATACATAGAACTATTCCAATCTAGAACACTATACTCACCATATCAAACTCAGTCACAAGAACTTCTCAAGCCACGTTTTTACGCCTTTGAAGCCGCAGAGACAAGGATTTCTCTGTGCCGAAGTCTTCACTTCGCATCTCGACTCAGCTCCATCGTGCTTCAATACAGAACGTTACTACATTCTCTCCCTCGCCTGCATTTTATCCGATCCGTTCCAGCATCTCGCATCTCGTATCTACCTGTCAGCCCATGCGTCTCTTGCCACCACGATCTTTCACCATATTGCTGCGGGGCAACCGAGCAGCTGTTTTCTCATGGGAATGCGGAGATGAGCATGGGTATAGGCACAATGCTAGTCGAAGATCCACTTACACATCAGGAGAGACTTCTCGACCTAGTCTGCAGTACTGACACGGGTGGCAATCGTCCGTTCTTCACAGTCAGGTCTGCAGCTCCGGAAACATATATAAAGACCCACAGATATCCCCATAATGAATTCTCACACCACCATCAACACATCTTCTTCTTAGCTTCCCAAGTTTCCTATACTTCTTCAAACATACACTCTAAACCGTCAACATGTACACAATCTTCTCCGTTCTTATCCTCGCCGCTACTGCACTTGCTGCACCTGCAGCGAGAGCTGAAGCCGATCCTCCTACCTTGGGTATCAACCTCGGTGTTCCTACGCAAAATAGCACTGGCCCAGACCCATCTCAAGTAACGATCAATTCAATTTCTTATGGCGGAACTGGATGCCCGCAAGGCTCTGTGGGTTCGTTCATCTCAACAGACCGTACAACGTTCGTCTCTCTCTCGACGGGCAATGCTTTTTGGCCAAGTTACTAAGTGATGTATAGCTTCACTATCATTTTCGACACCTTTGTCGCTTCTCTCGGTACCGGTGTTGCTGTAACAGAAAACCGAAAGAACTGCCAACTGAACGTCAACCTTCAGTACCCATCTGGTTTCCAATACAGCGTCCTTGGCACGACCTTCCGTGGCTACGCCGACCTCACGGCTGGAGTCAATGGTGTGCAATCTGCTACTTACTATTTCTCTGGATGTATGTTTCCTCCTTGAGATCTCACCAGACCAATAACTGACTCGAGTAGCCTCAACTCAAGCATCATCCTCGACAACCTTCAAGGGGCCAACCAGCGGTGATTATGAAGTGTCCGACAGCATTCCATTCGCATCCACCATCTGGTCTCCTTGCGGCGCTGCACTACCCCTGAACATTAACTCCCAAGTTCGCTTGACGGGCCCAAGTAGCGGAAGCGGTCTTCTGACTGAAGACTCTGTTGATGGCAAGGTGGAATTCGTCGTTGGTGTCCAATGGCAGAAGTGTTAGTGACAGTACAGCCTTGTATATAGGTGATAATGCTTACGGTAGGCTAGGCACCAAGTGAGCTTTCGGAGGGTTGAGAGCTTGGCTACGCTCGTTCAAAATCTTGCATTTTTTGCCCGGCATAGGTGAAGGCATGTTGAAAGTGGAATGTGGTCTGATTTTGGAGTACATTGCATAGTTGCTTTCTGCATAGGATAAGAATTATATCAAACTTTTGGTATATGTTAACGGATCGAATGAAATTTTTAACGTGAATGATCATGTGATATCCAATATTTTTCTCTCTCAAATGACGAATAAGTTTTAGGGTCTAAATAGAGGTTCGATAGTTTGAAACCCAGAGGAAATCGATATGCATATATCGTCCCTACTTAGTGCACCAGGTACCAAGATATTGTCTGGGAGCAATAACAATAAAGTCACGTGGATAAGTATGCTTTATCAAGGCGGTGTACCACGGCAGATACAATGTCAACAAACCCACCACGCGATTGCAACCTTCGAACACTCCCCAGCTCAACACACTACAACTTTGCGCATTCTTCTCAGCCTTCGACATCGAGCCTCCTGAGCATAAGCTAATGCAGTGATTCAAAGGAAGTATTGCCACATTAACACAAAATCGGTCCTCCAAGAGCGCGACCCGCTGCGAGATTCAAATCACAAGCTTCATGTCTCAGTAGCATTGATAGCTCAGACGACAAGATCCTCATAATCATCAAATTACAACCGGCGGGCTTCAAAATGGGTTCTTCCGCAATCGCAGATCAATACTTTACATACGATAGTCGGCTGTCATCGTTCCAGACCGCGCATCAATTAGCAAAGAGACGTGCTTCGAATGCGAGTACAAAGGGTTCGAAATCTATTAAATGGCCGCACAAGTTTATGACTGGAGAAGAAGTGCGTGTTACCTGTTTCCACTGCACTTTATCAAGAGCTGACACGCGTTCAGCTTGCTAGAGCAGGCTTCTTCTACCATCCCACTCAAAGCAATCCCGATAACGTTGCCTGCTTTCTTTGTCATAAAAACCTCGATGGATGGGAAGAGGACGATGATCCCCTGGCCGAACATCTCAAACTCTCTCCAAACTGTGGATGGGCTATTGTCGCGTCGATCGAGAAGGGTGACGAGGAATTGAGTCTGCAATACCCTGCCAGCAGCTCTATGATCGAAGCCCGAAAAGCTACTTTCGCAGACCATTGGCCACACGAGGGAAAGAAGGGATGGAAATGCAAGACAAAACAGGTAAGATGTCCAGAGCACCAACATCGAGGCATGAATTAATCATGCGTCAGATGGTGGATTCGGGGTGGAAATATACTCCAACATCAGATTCAGATGACATGGCCACGTGCGTGTATTGTTCCCTCGCTTTAGATGGGTGGGAACCGGCGGATAAGCCAATGTAAGTTTTCCAGGTCGCACTTTCTTCACCTCTAACTTTCGCAGGGACGAACATTTTAAACGCTCCAGCGACTGTGCCTTCTTTACTCTCATCAGCAATCACAAACAAAGTCCAGCAGTTAAGAGGACAAAAGGCAAGGGTCGAGCATCCAAGGTCTCTCGATTATCGACCCAATCTGCTCTCACTGTGGCATCGGAAGCACCTTCAGTATCGGAACTTGCGGCCGAAGACGACGACAGTATCCTCACGACCGCGACAAACGCGACGGCAACTACTCGAGGCAAGAAGATGGGCAAAGCTAAAAAAGCTGCCCCAGCAAAGAGGACCCGGGCGAAGAAGGGTGAACCGGTCGAGGTGGTGGCTGCAATGGAGCCGGAGGATGATAACCTCGAAGTAAAGGTAGAGGTAGCACCGAAGCCAACTCGAGGTAGAAAGAGGAAGAGTGACGAAGATACTGAGTCTGTACCTCCATTGGAGGACATGGCACCTCCCCCAAAACGAAGAGCGACGCGGACAAGAGCAAGCACGGCCATGGACGATTCTGTCATAAGGCAGGCTGAACTCCCAAAGCCTGCAGGCAGGAAGGGTCGAGCATCTCGTAAGACATCAGCCGCCTCTGTAGCATCCATGAGAGCGCCTGTTCCCGATGACGATGAGATAGATAGAGCTCTCGAGGCAGGTCTTGCTCGATCACTAACTGATGATGAAGAGGAACCCGCAGAGATGTCTACGACAAGCCACATTCAGAATACCAATCATGCCTTGTTCGACACCGAACCAGTGCGGATTGATGAGGCTGTCATCGATGCAGAGTTGGAGGCTATGGAGACGGAATCGAAGCCATTGCCCAAAGCAAAGGGTGCCAAAGCAAAGCAGCCTCGAAAGGTGTCTGCTAAGCAACGTGCTGCAGCTAAGAAAGCAGAAGCAGAAGCGGAAGCAGAACGTCTTGCAGCTGAAGAAGCATCGCAACAGATTGCAGCTGAACTTGAGCACAGCATTTCAATGCAGCAATCTTCTCCAGTGGTTGTTCCCAAGAAACAAAGAGCCTCAACACGCCAACCAACAAAACAACTTCCTGGGCGAGCTACAAGGGCCTCTGTGATGGATAATGCTGACAATGATACTGTTATGGATGACGAGACTGCACAAGATGAGAATGATTCTGGCAACGAGACCGACGCAAGCATGGCTAGCCAATCTACCGTTGTAAGAGGTGGCTCTACTAGGCGAGGCAGTACCATGAAAAAGGGAACAGGTGGTAAGAAAGACTCAAGCAGGAACATCGAAGAAATTGTCCACAAAGGTTCGGAATCTGAAGCTCCTCATTTTGAGGAAGCACCTCGTTCAGCTAGGGGCATGAAGATAAACCACGCAGAGGAAATCACTGTCACGGAGGAAGTTTATTATGCTCAACCTGATGCAGCACAGCCCGAACAGAAGGAAGAGGAGCCGGCTCCAGAGCCTACAAAAGCCAAAGCGACCAAAGCGAGAGGCAGGCCACGGAAGATTTCTGCTCAGAGAGAGCCACTTCCACTGATGTTGACGAAGTCAGTCAACACCAAGCCTGCGGAGGAGCCAACTCCAGTTGAAGCGACGACTTCAATGCCCGGAGCAATGCCCTCGTCATCGCCTCGATCACCTACTCCACCGCCCAAAGAGATGACTCCGTCTCAGTCCCCTCAATCTTCTGACGCCGAGAACCATCCTCCGTCGTCCAAACCGTCGGCTGCGACTAAGAAGACCGTGACACCTCACTCCTCTGCTAGACGTATCCCACTCGCAGATGCGACACCCGGAATGCTATCGCCCTCAAAACGCAATATCATTGCCGGTCTCCAATCCAATGTTCCTTGGACAGCCGTTGATCTGGATGCCGTCTTCATGAAATCCCCTAGCGGCGAGAACACTGGAAATATTTTCGGTGGTGCGATAGAAAAGGCTAAAAATGGAGTGTTGACCAGTCCAGAGAAGAAGATGACTGTTGAAGAGTGGATTAAGTATAATGCCGAAGTAGCCGAGGAGAAGCTGAAAGGAGAGTGTGAGAGAATGGTAGGGTTGTTTGAGACGGAGGGGACAAGAGCCATGCAGGCCTTAGAAGGCGTTGAATATCTTGAATGATTAATATGGGTTTGTTGGTGACGAGCAGTATATAAATACGTAGTGAACTTTATGGCGTCTGGGAGTTTAGATGCACGGCTTGTGGATTGTGGTATTGCAATTCAATTCATGAGAATATGAGATCTTTTCATTTGCTCAGCTTAGCAATGGTGAGCTAGTGATTACTGTGCTTCAAAATATCCACCGCCCCAAATTCCGCCAAACGCCATGCGAATGCAGTCATTAGCAAGTACAAGCAATATACATAGCAACCCTGTGTCACATCCTCATCTCTTCATACTCAAATAGGCCCCATATGACCAAGGCTAGTCAACCCTCAAAGTCCCATCATTATTCGCCTCCTCCCAGAACTCCAACGTCAACGCCGCCAGGAACCCAGGAATACATCCTCTCTCCTTGACCCAGAACTTAATCTGATCGCTAATCTTGACCGCAAACGCGCTTTCGGGGCCACCGCTGATCTTCATCGTCCCCTTTTCGCCGTCAAAGACGATGCTATTCTCATCGTCGCCTTTGCTGGGGTAGAAGAAGCTTGTTACGCGCATCTTGCCGTCTTTCATGAATACGACGTCCCAGCCGAGGAGGGATATGACTAGGTTGCGGAACTCAGTGGATTTTGCTCCCCAGACCTTCATCAGACGGTCATTTCGCTTCTTCTCGGAGGCCAAGGCAGCTTTAGCGTCGTCGACGTCGCGTTGCGAGGCCTTTAGGGTTGAAAGGGGCACGGATTCGATGTTTGCATCGGGGGATAGGAGGCGAGCGAGAAGATCGGCATTTTCTTGGCGCAGGGCATTCAAGGTAGAGAGTTTGATGGCTTCGAAATCCGAGGTTGGATTCGAGCGAAGTGAGAGAATGCGAGTTTTGGATTGTTGTGATGCAGCGGTCAAACGTTCTTTGGTGACAGAGAGCTCTTTCTGGAGCAGCTTGGTTGAGTTTTGAAGAGTGGAAAACTCGTCTTCAAGCTTACGTTTCTTTCGTAAGAGCTGGCCTACACGTTCGTTGTCTTCCGAGTCGTCGTGAGGACGTTTGGCAGGAGACTGAGGTGCGAGTGGCAAGGGCTCCCGAGTTGAGAGCTCAGTATTAAGGGTTTGGACTTCTCCACGGTACTGTTCTACCATGTCCTCAAGCTCCTGAATTCGCTTGATCTTAGCTTCATCAACGGTCTCTGGTTGGAATGTTGTGTCTTCTGTATCGTAGGTCTTCAGTTGCGCACGAAGGTACTCTGCTTCCTTGATAGCTAGAGCTTTCTGTCGCTCAAGACGCATATGCGTCTTGCTATTGGTAACTGTACCATTGGTCGACTTCACCTTCTCGAGCTGCTCGCTGAATTTTGATTTCTCTTCCTCAAGACTCTGGATGGTGCTATCCTTCGTAGACAGCTCAGCTTCAATAGCTCCAACTCTCTCGACTAATGAAGCAGTCTGTAACCTCTCTGCGACAAGAGCTCGCGCAATAGCTTCGGGCGAATCGAACTCGAGTTGGCCATCAGAACCAGCCTGGCTCTCAAGAAACCCAGTCCAAGCCAGCTGTTCGTCCTCCAATCTTTGTCTTTGGATTCGCGCTTCACCAAGCTCGTTCTCGAGACCTTCGACAGCATCAAGCTTTCTTTGCAGTGTCCGCTTCTCTTCTTCGACTACTTCAACGGCCTTGTGTAGTCGCTTGAAGTGCTTCAGTTCTGCGGCTTGCTCTCGATTGTTGACCTCAAGCTTTCGGATATGAGTGACTTGCTCACTTAGCTCCCTCTTGATGATTGCCAAGGTGTCTGCATCTCCGGTCTGTGCCTTTAATCGTATATTTTCTGCTTCCAACGAGCCATATGCATTCTCTTTCTCTGATAGCTGTTGTTGTGCATCTTGGAGTAGCGCCTCTCTTCGGTCTGAGTCTTGTTGCAACTCCTCGACTGTTCGTTGCAAAGTCTCGTTTCTCGACTCAATCTCGGCGATTTTCCTCTCAATGGTTCGTAAGGTCTCTTCTTTTTCTGACCTGACATCTTCGATTTCTTCTTCCAAGAGCCGTTTGCCGTCTTCGATTTCGTGCAAACGCCGCTCCAAAGCAGCTTTCTCGTTACTAGCAGCGTCCCGGACCTCGGTGACTTCCTTCAGCAACAATTCATGCTGCCTGACTGCTTTTGCCTTCTCCGAATCCGCCGCTTGCATTTTCTTAAAATCTTCCTCTGCTTTTCGTCGTACATCTCGAAGCTCACTCTCTTGTCTAAGCTTGGAAAGCTCCTCTTCTTGTTTGTGATTGTCAATTGTGTATTTCAACGTCTTGACCTCCGCCTTCAGCTCCTCTAACTCCTTATGCCGCTTTTCCCTCTCGGTTTCGGTCTCAAACAGAGGGAGATCCTTGTTGCCTCCAGAAACTACTCGTGCAGATTGTCGAAAAGGTTCACCGCGCGACCCAGGTCTCAGTTCCGCACCTGTAAGGAAGTCGAAGGTAGGCTGATTGCTGGAAGCAGCGCGTCCAGCAGCAATCTTGCGTTATGGTCAGCTTCGACTCCTGTACTGAAGTGCGACAGAGGTCTGCTCGTGCAGAGTGTAACTGGCTTACCCTAGATTGTACTCTCGGAATACTGCTGCCCATACTCGTTCTGTGGGCGCTCGTAATAGAGCTTCTCCGACGAGAGGCATCATTCCCCTGCTGAGGGGTGTGCGCCCTCATCTCGTCACTTTCCGAGGCGTCTTCCACGCCTTAGTTGTTGTTGGTGTTGCGGTTGTCGCAAGAAAATATCTCGATACAATTCGCGGTTGAAGGGGTGTCACGTGCGCGATGACAACAGATTTCTTTGTTGGCGGGGTGAAGCGTTTTCAGCAGTCTCATTTACAGTGCGAGTACCGTAGCAGGAGATTTTGCATCCAGTTCCTGCAAAACAGCGTTGAATTTTTGATCTTTTAAAGTTCATCCCGAGCTGGCAGTCACTATCGATTGCAAGGATCGTAAATCTCGTCTTAGAAGGTGCGGTCTCAAAACACGTTAAAGAAAGGATTCTAGATATATACTGTGGAGTTCGATATTCCATAATCTATAATAGTCACACGGCCATCGATCAAGATCCTTGACGTATGCAAAGACTTGTGCGTCAAGAACTGGCCGTGTAGTAAAATTATTATGACTCTTCCTTTCTTCACTTTTCTGACCCGTCATATGTCTAGTTTCAAAGCTCAATTGTATGTATTTCTCTTGCACAATTGAGTACTATATCAGTCAACACATCATAGGATTCTCAAAGAGCTAGACCAATATTTTAAAGCATAAACTTTACAGAGTGACAGTCTTGGTAGCATTAAGAGCGGTTGTCATTGGACAGATTTCAGCTAAGTGTCCAAAGTGACAATGAGATTGTTGGCCATGAAACGAGAATAATTGCTCGATGATTAGAAACAGACAAGAGGGATTCTCAACTTAGCCCATGTTTCTCATCTATAAAAGTCGCATTCACAGAGGCTATCGATTGAGAAAGTTTGCTCTTGCCCCAACACGGGCCGTACCTTGCGGACCGAGTTGACAGTCAAAATCAACACGCCGAGAATTACAACATACACTCCTCGCTCATAAATTTTCCGGACAGTGAAGCTCAAACCATCCTCGAATATAATGCATCATGTCAGAAGAAAAAACAACCAAGGAGAACTTGACAGGCATTTATCATGCAGTTGTTTCGGGGTTTGCGGTTCCTGGATCCGGGGCTAAGAAGCCACCGCGGGGATTAAAATAGGCTTAGCGAATGTTGACAACTGCTCTGCAAAATCCAGCTTTCACTTCAACAACTGCAACAGACACATGGCTCTTGACTACCGGTGACAATTTTGCAGCATCTGCTGCCAATACGGAACTATCAAACACGCTCAGATGGGATAGATATCCCAACAAGACCGGACAATGGCCTTGCGACACCTTACTGTAAGCATTCAGCGCATTCCTCTATAGTCTATCACATGCCATAGCTAACAACTTCATGGCAGACTACCTTGAGGTCTTCTGGCCGTCCGTACCATATATTGCCCTCAAAATCAACCTCCTTCCGACCCATCCGATCCACCTACCCCTCACCGAGACGATTTCTGGCATCCCAAGCACCCAAGGAATCTGCTACAACGAGCTCACAAGAAATCTCAGCAAAGGAATCTGCATCGGATTCAGCTTCATCAAAACCGTCTGTACCGTCAAAGCCGAGTCCTACGGCAACTCCGCCTCCTGATTGGGAAGACAACCCTAATTACGATATTTCACAATTCTCCGAGCTGCCACATTCTAACTTCGGCGTCAACCAGCATATTGTGATCAACGATGAGTTCAAGGAAGCACTTAGACAAATACTGTGGCAGTTTCGAGCACCCATTCGATATGCGTTTGCCTATGGATCTGGCGTGTTTCCTCAATCCAAGCCAGTACGTTCAACCATTCCCAGCCTGGCTTCTTTCTTCCATCCAGGTCTTTTCATCCCAATGTGCAAATACAGCAATGCTAACAGCACTTTCTTCTAAAGTCTGCGATAACGCCATCGAGCGCTACCTCGATCCACCCGAAAGCTCCACTGGCGGTGCAAAAAGCGCAGGGCGGTACCCCGAAGATGATCGATTTTATATTTGGTGTTTCTTATACCCAGCATTGGCATTCTCTGAACCTCACACAACATCGAAATCACTATTCTGCTCTTGGGTCTCTTGGGTCGGGCGCAGTATCAGCAGTACAGGAGAAATGGGGAGCTGGCGTATATTTCAACCCTTATGTGACGGTCAACGGGACACTTATAAAGTATGGAGTTGTGAATTTGGATACGTTGTGTACAGATTTGTCGGAATGGACTACATTATACCTTGCAGGACGATTGCAGAAACCAGTCAAAATCTTAAGGGATGACCCCAGAGTGCGTCTTGCAAATCAAGTCAATCTGATTTCTGCATTACGGACAGCGTTATTACTGCTACCTCCAACATTTACGGAATTGGAATTATATGGAACAATCGCCAGCATCAGCTACATGGGAGATCCCAGAATGGCTCTACCGACTGAGGACCCATCCAAAGTCGCGAATATCGTCGGTAACAACCTTCACAATTTCCGAAGACTGTATGCTCCACTAGTCGACAACCTTCCCAACGTTAAATTTAACGACTCGAAATGCTCGAATCCAGACTGGGCGGACGATCCATCTGCAAATGTGCAACTTGCCCAAGACATGGATCCTGTGAAGAGAGGTAATATGGTGAGACGATTACCGAAAGCTTTCCGATCAAAGTTATATTTCCAGTATCAGAAGAAGTTTCAAATTCCTCAATTGGAGTTCAACAAAATGCTTGAGGCTTCTGCTGATGAAGATGCAACAAGAATCAATAGGAGAGAAGGCGGTGGATTCGAAAGAAGGATCGCAAGCGAACCTCCGGAGGACTTGCGAGCTGAAGTCCGAGGAGTTATCAAAAGTACTATCAGTTGGCCCAGTACCAGCCAGAGCTTAAAAAGCGGGATAACCGCAGGTTTCTCGAGAACGTGGAGATATGTGGGAGAAAAGATGGAGAAGTATCGGGCTGGTAAAAGAAAAGCAGCTGAAGCTGCCGCGCAAGCGAGAGAAGAGCAAAAGCAGGAAAAAGAGAAGAAGTCATGAGTGAGGAGATGCATATCAGTGTCCGGGGAGGATTAAGGCCAATGAGACGAGTTTCTTTCATGTAATTACGCATGTGTACATAGATTTGGGACTTTGGTCCCAGTACGCGTCAGGCTAAGGCTAGACTACAGCACTTTCATTTGTTGGATGGATGCATAGCGAGAGAAGCCAATGAGTAAAATCATATCAATCAGATTGATTGAAATTTCAATTGAATATCCTCATCAAGAATAGCAAAAGCTTTCTCCTGGCAAGTGCCAAGCAATTGGCCTCGGTAAAAGTAGCCGGTTCCTGCATTTTAGCAGCTATGGTGATCTTCGCGTCCAAACCATCTCCCGAGCCTCACGCGCAACGTTACACATTTCATGGAGAACAATCCAAACCGATTGATATGGCAGCTTGGAATTAAAGCTCGCAAATAATATACCTCAGAAATCATTCTAGGCGGGGCAGCTGTCCCAGTGCACCCCGCTATGAAGGACAACGTTCAGTCACCCCACTTTAGTGAATGACGGTACCTGAACCTTGAGACGACATGCTCTCCATATCATCAACGTCAGATTTATACTGCATAACATGAACCGTATCGAGCTGGATGCTTCTGATGTATTTTCTACTTCTGCGTTGCTACAATGCTTTTTAATCCCTCGAGCTGGCTACCAGCTCTGCAGCTCACTGGCATCGTTGAATATACGCAGAGTCTGGTGGGCTCACCACATGTCGCTCAAGGGAGCCTCAATGGGTTTCCTGAGGTTAGGAGTACTACGAATATCCAGCGGGATGCATTTCTTGATTCTTTGGTTGCTAATATGAGCATTCCCGAACTCGGTGCGTCTCCTCTTGAATATTGTCCAATTACCATTCCGCTTCACTTAATACTCCTTTGGAATATTGTACTGATGTACCTAGTTCTCCAACTCCATCTCATGTCTGCAGATAATATCGTGGGCCAATACTCTAACAATTCTCTGTATGATTTTGCTGTGCGTTCTGCGCCAGGTGCGGCAGTTGGAGTCATTCATGATCTCTATGTGACGAATTCGTCACAATATAACTCAATCCAGGCTCTCAACTCCGAGAAAGCGCGTCTGAATGTTCCATTTCTGCAGTTTGGAGAATGCTTGCATGGTGTGGGATCGTTCAAGCAATCGATGTTCCCTCAGTCCATTGGTATGGCAGCTTCTTTCGATACAGATCTAGTTCACCGAGTTGGAAGCGCAATTGGTGCCGAAGCGAGGAGTATTGGCATTCATGCTTGCCTCTCTCCGGTCTTGGACTTAGGCCTCGAGCCGAGGTGGGGTAGAGGTGCGTGTCTTGCTCCTTATTCGAAGGAGAACTTGGCTCATTACGGACAGTCCAGGAAGCATGGGGAGAAGACATGCTACTAACGAGCTACATGGGCGTCGCTATAGCATCCGGAATGTCCAAAAACGGATCTTGGAATCGTCCTGATGCTGTCGCTCCTGTAGTCAAACGTAACCATCGTTCTACCCTATGAAACGCTTTCGCTAAGCGTTTTAATAGATTTTGCAGCCCATGGCAGCGGCCAAGGAGGTATCAATGGAGCGCCCTCTACGCTCCTCGGAACACGTCAAGTATGGCAGTCCATGCTTCGGCCTTTCAAAGCAGTAGTTGATCTTGGAGGAGCCAAGGGTGTGATGATGGCCTACTCTGAGCTAGACGAAGTACCATCCCACGTCCACCCCATGCTTTACAAAGCGCTCGATGATTGGGGCTTTGACGGTTTCGTGACTGCTGATGATACCGGTATGGCTATGTTGCAAGGACGACATAAAGTGGCAGGGTCTCCTGCTTCAGCTATTCAGCAATGGTTCAATGCAGGTGAGTTACGTGCTCGGGAATACTTTCAGAACTGACATGGTTAGGGGGCATGATTCAGTACTATGACTATCCTCTAGATGTCTATCTTAACGCGACGATTGACTTGGTTGCCAATGGCTCGGTTGCACTCTCGACCCTGCAATCTCACGTGCGAAAGATTCTGTCTGTGAAGCATGACCTGGGACTTTTCGAAAGCCCATATATACCTCAAAATGTCAACTCGCAATCTTTGACAGCGAGTCATGTTCCCTTGACGCTCGAGGCAGCACAAAAGAGTATAGTCTTGCTTGAAAACCGGAACGCAACACTGCCGATCCAACCAGCATCTCAGAACATAAGCAAGATAGCTCTCATTGGACCCTTTTCGGACGTACTCAATTATGTATGTTCATCGTTCACAGGTACTACATCTTTTACTTACTGTTCCAGGGTGACTACTCAGGCCAATTCGGCGCCTACCCCACAGCAAGCTCTAGCACAATTCGTCAAGGAATGCTTTCTTATCTCGCAGCAAATGCCTCAAACGTGGAGCTTGTCTCAAGTTGGGGCGTCAACGATTGGTATATCAATGCTCAACGGAACATCCCAAACTACCTCCTATCAACACCCGACGGTAAAGCGGGAGGGCTTGAAGCCACATATTATGCAGATGTGAACTTCACGCAACCTATGTTATGGCAACAAGAGACACCAAATCGAGACTGGGGATTATTTCCACCCAACGGTCTTCCGTCGAACAATTTCAGTGTTATCTGGGAAGGACTTCTAACTGTCCCTGTGGACAGCGAGTTGAATGGGTGGATCGGAGTTGCGACTAGTGCCAATTGCACAGCAAGACTCTATATCGACAACGTTTTAGTAAAAGACTCCCCGTTTTCCAGTCAGAGCACCATTCAGTCCAACATCCCTGGGCTTGCTTTTACTCAGGTGAACTCGACTGCGCCGCCTGCTGGTGGAGTACCATTCACGTTCCAGAAAGGGGAGGTTCACAAGATTCGTCTTCAGTTTCAGGCTTTCAACTTGTATCAGAAGTTTGAAAATATACAGTCCGTCAATTCCGAAGTGGAATTGTTTTGGAATTTGGTGGATAGAAATGATTCAATTCAGAAGGTTCTGTCACTCTTCTTGTCAAAAACAATCTCGCTAATCATTTTCAGGCGGTAGCCATTGCTTCAGATGCAGACGTGATAGTCTTAGCTGTAGGTGCCAACTGGGATTCCGATGGGGAAGGAGGAGACCGCTCTACTCTATCACTCTCAGTCAATCAAACACAGCTCACAGATGCCATCTTCGCACTCAACAAGCCCGTTATCCTCGTCCTTCAAGGTGGTCGTCCGTTCGCAATCCCGGAATACTATTCGAAGGCTGCAGCTGTGATCAGTGCTTTCTTTCCAGGCCAATCAGGTGGCCAAGCAATTTCAGATATTGTGTTCGGAGTGGTGAACCCGGGTGGTAGGGTACCAATCACCGTGCCGAGAAGTGTTGGAACTCTGCCAGTGTTCTATCATTACAAGCAGACAGCAAGAGCGAACATTTACGTAGATGCGGATTGGACTCCTTGCTATAGCTTCGGATACGGACTTTCTTACACCACTTTTGCGACGAGTAACTTCAAAGTCTGGAGCTCGAGTAGCGCGGAAAATTTCACTGATGGAGATACGATCTATTTCGAGGTCGAAATTAAAAATGAAGGGAATAGAGAGGGAAGTTATGTGCCGCAAGTATATCTGTTGCAGAGGGTCTCGACCATAACACAACCTGTGAAGCAATTGATGGCATTTAAGAGGGTATATTTGGAAGCTGGAGAGACTAGAGTGGTGAAGATGGAGTTGGAAGTTGATAGGTATTTACCGATCTTGAATAGGGTTTGGGAGTGGGAGCTTGAAAGAGGTGGATATACTTTTGCGTTGGCTGATGATTCGAGTGTGAACGCGGATCTGAGTGTCAATGCCACAATGACATGTGTCTGAAGGGAAATGGGTGAGGAACTCCAGGAATGTGTCGTACTTGCAAGCATATAGAGATAGTGACGATCCAGAAAAGTTTCTACGTGCAAGAACCTGTCTAGGTAGACGCCATAGCAATATCTCATGCTGTTGATTTGCGTCCGCCAAGTGGCACATCCCAAATTTCTGGTTGAGTCACAGATCTCCACAGGTCAAGCATCTCTGACACTGGTTTGGACATTCGTCTTTCAGCTTTCGGTGGGAAAATTAGGCTGGGCAATTAGGGTATTCGTAGTTAGAAACAGCATCTTAGTCTTTACTTCCCTCCCAAACATTTTGTTATCTCTCCCATCATTGCAACTACCTTCTCCTCTTCGAGTCGACGAGCAATCACTGCCAATCCTACCAACGCATTCTCATGATTCTTTGGGTGACCGTCTGAGGATTGTTAGAAACAGCGTTCAGATATACCCGATTACTCACAGTATTTCGTGACCTTTTCGTCAAGATCAGAAATTGGCTTCCAGTCATTCGGTACGACATCTTTTTCTAGGTCTACTTTTGTCACTGGGAACACTCCTGTCGTCAGATCCAGCAGAGGGGATATAGCTCCCCAGTGATGCTTTATCAATGTCAACGTCAGCTTCAATTTCTAAAACCGTCTGCTTTCAACTTACTGGATAGCCGCCATCATGTCTGATAGCTGGAAATGGTGTGCTTGGCATAATGAGCCCATCGATAGGTCGTCCGGTTCCAGTCAACTCTTTTGTCGCTTGCCAGCGCTCCAGCCATTTCATCTGTAGTACAGTACGGCGCTGCTGATTCTGCCATGTCTCAAAGACAGTCATCGGTTTGCACTCGGCACTATGTCCAAGCCATGCTTCAAGCTGAGGATGCAACGGTTCTCCTGATGCGTCCGTATCACGCTGAAATTCCTCTCCTCCATCCGCTGACCACATCTTGCTAATGATCTCCATGGCTTCAATATGCTCAGTCGGTATGAAATCGATGACTTCATGCCCTGCAGCCAACAATGCGGCTTTCGTCATCTCCATCGCTCTCCTCAATGGCGGAGTGGGATTCACTCTACCATCACCCATCCCAAACCCAAAACACAGTTTCTCAGGCAACTTCTCTAACTCTTCTCTCCAGGGCACAGGTACAGCCTGTGGATCATACAACCAAGGCTCCGTACTCGCCAGACTTTTCATAAACAAGCGGGTATCGTCCACACTCCGAGTCATTGGTCCTGCACAAGACCTCACTGCTTCCTGCCCAAGAAACGTATTTGCTACCTTCTGATAGCTGACTCGTCCATGACTAGGTCTCAATCCATACAGCCCTGTGAATGATCACGGGTGTCGAATGCTCCCGCCAATATCTGTACCTATCCCAATAAATGATCCTCTGAAAGTCACAAGAGCTGATTCACCTCCCGACGATCCACCCGTTGTCAGGTCTCGATTCCTCGGATTTCGAGTCCGTCCGAAGACGTTGTTGACCGATTCACCCATCATGAGTGTCGCCGGAATGTTTGTCTTGACGAATGGTACCGCGCCAGCTTTCATGAGTAGCTCGACAAGTGTCGAGTCCTCGGCTGCGGGTTTGTTGCACCAGGATATATATCCGACCGAGGTGTCGACACCTTTGAGGTTGAATTGGTCTTTGAAACTTATTGGAAGTCCATGCAAAGGCCCTACGACTTTTCCTTCTTTTTTGAAGTACTCGTCAAGGGATTTTGCTCGAGATAGAGCTTCGTCAAAATATATTTCGGTGAGGCAGTTGATGAGTTGTTGTGCAATGGAAGCACGTTTGGATGTTGCTAGAAGGACTTGAACGGCTGTCCATTCTCCTGATGCGATCTTTGAAACTACTATTGATGCAGTAGATTCTGTAATCTCAAGCTCTTCTGCGGTGAAGAGCCCAGATGTGTGAGGAAAGTCCTGGACATCGCGTACTTCCTCGCTTGGCAGGAGATGGGAGGGGATGATCCATTCTTTCGGTATCTTGGAAACTCTTTCTTCTTGCTTTGCTTCTGCAACTTTCTTCCACGCCGGTTCACTCATGTTGTTATTGTTTATTTCGTTTACTTCACAAGTAAGTGTAGTCACCAGCTTCTCGAAGGACTCGGGCGTGGTCCACGTGACTGCCGAATCAAAAGTGGGAGGCTCCCAAGAACTTCTTATCCACTAGCTTCATTCGATTCCTCCCCTGACATCGGGAATACTTCCGACGGAAATCTTCCTCCCTTCCTATCACAATATTGGCTCGGCAGATAATTCTGTCGTGGCCTGCGGACCGAAGAGATGGGATATCTTCAAGCGACTCGTCCCACCATTCTGGTTTCTGGGACATCGACTCCAGATCGTTGGGACACTCGACGTAAACATATATCTGATAATCATTGAGTGGATCTTTATTGAGCACTGTTTCTGCTACCTACAGCTGTTATGGCTTCTACTGCTGTGTTTGAGCCACCTTTGTCCCAAGGTGTAGCATAGTAAGTGATTCTCAGTTTCCTCGTCTTGAATCTCAACGTACTCTGAACTAAACTAACATTTCTAAGTGGCATTGCCTTAGGTATGCCTAGATGATTTCACTCCCCATCAAGAGACGGAAATTGACAACTTTCGTTGTAGGATTCGGGGTGGTATTCGCCCTAACCATGAATGCAATTACATGGCTAAGCAGAAGATATCTCCATGAATCCAATGTAAACCACAACCCCCAAAGCAATTACTGTTCAAGATAGCTGATCTTCTTCAGGATACCCAAATGCTCATGACAGCCAAGAAAAGTGTGAAGACCGGACTTGTGGCTTCTGCTGTGGTATCTTCATGTAAGCCTCTTCCAAATGAGCTCCAAGATTAAGACGAAGCTGATTATGTTAGGGTGCTATGCTGCAACCATTCTTAACTCTGTCCGTCTGACATACTTGTATGGATTTGCGGGTCTCTGGTGGTTTTGCTCGGGGGCTACGTGCCAGATCGTCTGCTATGCCATCATGGCCATTGAGTTGAAGCGTCGTGCTCCTCGAGCAGTAAGCATTCCGTTCTGTTATTGTATTCCAATACTGACATTCCGTACAGAACACCATCCTTGAAGCCATCAGAATTCGTTTCGGCACCAGCTCCCACCTCGTCTTCTTCGCATATGGAGTCTCTGTCCAAATCCTCATCACTGCTGCTCTTCTCCTTGGAGGATCAGCTGCACTAAACGTCACAACTGGTGCTTCGACAATTGCTATGAACTATCTCATCCCTTTCGGTGTTGTCATCTACACGTATCTTGGTGGATTGAAAAGTACTTTCTTGTCGGACTATGTTCAGTAAGTTGTCGTAATCCGACTTTCGTTTCAATTATTGACAGATATAAAGCACCGTTGTTATCTTTGTTATCCTCTTGATTACGATGTTCAAAGTGATGGCATCAAGCAGTGTCCCAATTCTGGGAACTCCCGGAAAGTTATGGGATCTTCTCCAGCCAGCTGCAACAGCTAGTCCTGCGATTGGCGCCAAAGATGGTTCATACTTGACCATGGACTCAGGGGAGGGTCTCTTACTTGCTGGTGTTATTCTTGTCTCTGGCTTCGGATCAGTTTTCGTTGATCCTTCGTATGGACAGAAAGCAATTGCTGGTGAAGCGAGTGCAGTGGTGAAAGGGTACTTCTATGGAGGTGAGGATATTCCCAATATCCTACGCTGAGTGGTTACTGATACGGTTAGCTTTTGCTTGGTTTTCAATTCCACTTGGCCTCTGCGCTACAATGAGCTTTGTTGCTGTTGTTCTTCAAGATACCGAGTACTGGCCTGCGTCTGGCGGGGTAACAGCATACCAGATTAACAATGCTTTGATCCTACCTTTGGCCGCACAAGCTATTATGGGAATTGGAGGCGTGGTTGCTATTATCCTGATGGTATGTGATCCCGAGTCTCTTATTAGTTGCTGTTGCTAAATCTCGCAGGTGTTCATGGCTGTGACCTCCTCGTTCAGCGCGGAAATTGTTGCTCACGCATCGATCGTGACATATGACATTTACCAGCCGTGTAAGAGTACCAGCTACGATCTTTCTCTTCAGTTGCTGATTGTGCCATGATAGACATCAACCCAAAAGCCACTGACAAACAACTCAGACTCGTATCACATCTCAGTCTAGCAGGCTTCGCAATTTTCTCTTCATCATTCGCCACAGCTTTGAACGTAAGATTTGTTTCCTAATATCCTCATGCCTACCCTTTACTAACGTACTTTCAGTCATCCGGCGTCTCCATGGGCTGGATCCTCGAATTCCTTGGCGTCGTTCTCGGACCCGCAGTCTTCCCCATCACTCTCGGTGTAACGAGCTCCCACGTCTCTCCCATCTTCATGACCTACGCTCCCCCGATAGGAACAGTATGTGCCCTCGCCGCTTGGCTCGGTTGCACAAAAGGGATGTACGGCACCATAAACGTCACAACCACTTTCGAAAATTGGCCCATGTTCGCAGGCTGTCTAGTCGGACTCATGATCCCGCTTCTAATTTGGCTTGCTATGCGACCATTCACAAAAGCTTATGATTGGGACCTGCTCTTCCTTATGGTGCCGAGACAGCCGAGGCTGGTGACAGGAGCTTCACGCTTGAGGATGATGAGAGTTTGGGCTTGGATTGGAATCCGCAGGAACTTGCTCGTGCTTCGTTCTTGGCGAAGACTGTCTCGGCAGTGTTGTGCTTGATCTTCTTGGTTCTGATTCCGTTCCCGATGTATGGGACTGGATATATTATGTCGAGGAAGTTCTTTACAGGGTGGACTGTTGTAGTCTTTATTTGGAGTTGGAGTGCGGCGTTGTTGATTTGGTGTTTGCCGATATGGCAATCTAGAGCAGCTTTTGGAAGAATACTTGCTGGTATGCTGGGTAGGAAGAAGATAGTTAGTGAGGGTGTAGAGACACCTGTTGTCGAGATTGTTCATGGTTCAGAGAAGTACTGAGGGTACGATTGTGACGGGAAGGGATTCAGATAGTCTATGCATCAACTCTGGAAATGTGTACTTGAATTATCTAAGATTCCGATCACCCATCTTAGGAAAAAGAAGCCAGTCAAAATTCTGATTCCAAGGGAAAATAACTGTCCGGCCGTTGCCTTTCTCCTCACATGTGCTCCAGTATTCCACTCTGTGAAGACGCTGAGATTAAGTGTTTCCCCGCTCATCCAACGAGACTTAATCGTTGTCATCCTCAGTAGTCGAACGGTATCTTTCAACGAAGTCCGTACAGATACAACCAACAAAACCTATTATGCCTTTGCATTGCCACGCCTGTCGCTCTAAAAGCTTCATGGAAAACTTGCTAGCTCTCCATAACGTAGGCAATGACTTTTCGAAAGCTATGGAATGGAGAAACGTGGTCCTACTGAGTTCTATGAATAAGTCTGGATGTGTGGCTGACTGCACGAAAAGTGCTTCAGTGAAGATTGATGGTTTGGAGTCGTATTTTACTTGGACGACTTCGATCTGGAATGTGATGTTCGCTGTTGCGAGACTCTCGTAGTCCGATGGTGACGATATCTCGTCGTTGTGGGTGCTGAGGAATTCCCGGAATGTGTCAAGCCTAGGATCCGGAATTGGCAAGAGATGAGATGGTGATGGGATCCTGGTGTATTTGCACACCGATGGATGACAATTTGCCGTAGGGCAAGAGGCGGGGTACGATCGGAACATGTTGCTGGGTTTTCTGGGGAATCGTTGCCTCGAGATTTGAAGTAAAGTTTCTGGGAATCATTCTTGTTTATAATGGAGCGAATTTCAGGCAGCTTAAACAGACGGAATTGTTTTTAACTTCCGGACGTTTGGAGAAGAGGCTCGGTTGGTATTGAGACGCTTGGGAGTTTCTCGACCGCCAACGCTATGTTCGCGCATATATTGGAGCCTGGTGCACAAAGGACTAGTTTCAGATATGGGTCACATGAACAGTTCCTAGTTGGGTCGGTAATACGAATCAATGTTGTTGTTGATGATACTATACTGATGTCTGTGAACTCTGGACTTCTTTGAAATTAATACAAACCAAGGAAACCGGAAAGCTCTACCCAACATGCAACGACCTCCTGTCTCTTTCAGAGTACCAAGGCAAGCTCAGAAGCTTTGCTCGACTTCTGCGGCCTCCTGAACCATATCTTCAAAGTAACCATCCAAAGTTGTATGTTCAAGCTTAAGATGAAGCTTAGCAGGCATCGCCATCACCTTGTCCAAATTTCTATCTCCAAACGTGCCCCATTCTGGTTTGCCAGCTTTATCGGTGATCCAATCTGCATCATACACTCCAATCCGATATTGCCGCTGATCCGAATGTTCTCCTTCACAAGTGACTGACATATATCGGTCCACAGAGCTGAAGGGTTGAAGTGTCTCGCAATACATAAAAGCATAGAATGTACCGTTTCTAGCCTTAGCATAGAGCCAAGTCGAGTGTGGATCGAAAGGTGCCAGAGGACCATAGAGGTTGACTTTGTAGACTGTCTTTATAGTTCTAAGTGCATTTTCGGAGACTTCACCAAGATATAGTTGGACTTTGTCGAGAATGTTGAGCGCTTCTAGAAGATCGTTGACGAGGACGAACTTCGGATCTGATTCACTCATCGTCGATCGCCGTGCATTGAATCTGAGATCGCCGCAACAAAATGGCCCATCATCCACATCTATCTTTGTTCGGTTTTTGGTCTGATGTTCATTAGCAAGCTAGAAAATCGAAAGTGCATCGCCCAGCATGATGGATAGCTTTGGTACCTCCTTCGAGCGTTTCTTGGCGTCTTCTTGATTCAGCACCAGCTGCGGCTCATACTTCTGATATTTCGTCTGCTCAAATTTGTGTAGATCTGCGATGAGTTCTTTGTCCCAACGCTTGCTATCCTGGAAGGATTGTTAAGAGTTGACGTCTCATTCGGGCGATATACCCGACAATTACGTAACTCACGGGTAGAAGATGTACCGGAACATTGCTACAAACAGCCACCGGACCGCAGCGATGGCAGCCATATGATTATTGGTAGGAAGACATGATTGAGATCGTCTGCCACTTGGAAGCTTCGAGCCATCGAGCCGATTGAGAAGAGAAAGTGAGGAACCTAGTGGACTGATGACTGTCATTGTAGCGTCGCAGATCCAGCGTAGCAATGAGATAATTTTGAATTCAGTAGCAGTGATGTCTATTCGTTCCGTCAGACTGAAAAACGCCAAGGATGGGCAGTTTCTCTCTTAATTAGGGAGGTGCGATCCTGTAATCCTCGGCAAGAGTGGCAGCGTCCTCGTTATAGGAGGCAGGAACGATGCGTTACTTTCTTGTTTCTATTTTTTTTTCAATAAGTAGGAATTTGGTTAGATAGAACTGAGAAGCTTGCAGGAAAGTAGAAAAGGCAGGCACTTGCGTATGGGTCAGGGAAGAAAGAGGTTCGGAAAAACCATGTTGAATTGAGAAAGCAAGTCATACTACAAGTGCTAGAAGAGGACCTCAACGTTGAGGAACTTAGTCAGATTCTGGCCTCCCACTGCCCCTTTCTACTTTTCCGTTTCAAGTTTGTCGCTCAACTACTTTCCTAGAGCGTCACAATCAATATCCATCACTGCTTTTGAGGCAAAACTTTAACAGCACTTATCCACGTCTCTTCCTTGCTCGAGCCAACTCTTGAATTCACTAGCTGAACGTGTTCTTGCTTTTGTCTTTCAGCGTCGGATGGTTGCTGAGGCCGGCTTGCGAGGAGCTTGGTGGTGGCTCGGCCCTGCTGTATTACTACCTGGATTAGGTCTAATTTGATTGACTGACGCTGGTTTCGATTTCGAAGTGACAGTTTCATTCCCAGAGAAATAATAATCCCTTGAACCCTGGGCGTGCGCGGCTGGAGTGAAAGTGATTGGGTTTGTGTTCGGAGAGGCTGGTGATGCATCTGTTGAAAGCTCGTGCCGATAACCTTCGCCAACCAGACGTTCTAGTCTTTTAATTTCTTTCTCTTCTGGCGTCTTAGAAGAGCAATTCCCCATTTTGCAGATTGTGTTGAGACAGGTCGAGAGTTCAAAGTGAGCGAAGCTCAAGTAGGACAGAACCGGCGCTCCATTTGTGATTGCTCGCGATGATTCAGAGAACTTGGCAGGTTATATGAACCTGCGGATCGCTGGACTATTCCCAGTCATGCTCAACTCTCCACTCATCTCCAGCCTTGCGATTGTACTTGAGAAGATCACAAGTCTGGTGGCCCCACTTTTCAGCATAGATATCGCGACCAGCTTGTGTGATGATTCCAACTGCTCTATCAAACCCTTCCGGGTCACGATAGTATGGCTCTCCTTGCCCGCCGGTCTGTAGTCTCTGCCATGTGTTGCGACCACCACCTCCATTCTTATTCTTGTGCTTTGTCATCTGTTCCATCACCTCGAGCAATCTCTTGTACGCAGCAGATCCAGGTACGTCGGAGATCCATTTTTCTCCAGTGTCAAGGACTTCAGCGCGGTTGTCCAGATCCTTGACCGCTTTCTCTTCCTCCTCTTTTCTTGCTTCTTCAGGATCCCATTCCATCGTAAAATTCGCCTGAACAGTATTTTTCTTACGGTACAACACGATTAGATCATCTAACGTGCCTGCAACATCTGTAAAGTTCCCAATCGAAACATCGCCAGGAGGAAAATCGAATCCATTCATCGGAATTCTCTCATGCATATCACAATCGGTGAAGTAGTATGGGATTGAAGTATCCCATCCCCCAATCTTTTCGAATGCTTCCCGATTCACTAATGCTAGCCGATCATAGCTGAAGAAACGTATAGCCCATGGCCGCGTTGGATCGATTGCATTGACGTCGGGTGCTGAGGATGTAGCATTTCGTAAAGCTTCTACTGCAAGCTTATATGGCGATTTGAAACTCTCAAAACGTCCAACATCGGCACCCGTAGCGTTTCCTGACCGTCCATCGTACTTGGCCTCAAAGGGTAGAGCAATGACATCCATGTGTCCCCAAAAGTACGTTGTGAAATTCTTCTCAATCGCGGTATATATGTAGAAGTTCTGCAGTTGAGAAAATGTAAGAAGTGTTGGGGTCGTTATGATGTTAACTCCAAACATGTGCAAGCGGGTATGATTGAGGAAGAACGGATTCTGCAGAGAAAGCAGGCCCCGTTCGTTGGAGTTCATGGTTCCAGTATTCTCGAACACATATATATCCTCCGCTGGCCATCCTGCTGTGATGTGACTTACAACAGTCTGCTGTAACAACAGCCAATTTCTTGTAAAGCCGATGAACAGTGGTGTTTTCTCTGGTACGTGAGGGCTTGGTGGTAGATTCCCTATGTAACATGGAAGTCAGCGATTGCTCGAAGGTGATCTATAGAAAGGTCGAGAAATGATTTCGTAGACCATCTTCTCACTATGATACACCTCTCTCGGAAACTTACAAGGCGGTATACTGGGAAGATCCGCTGCAGAGTGAGCAGCAGCCGCAATTGGGAAGTTGTCAACGACTTCTGGAGGCGGAGGACGGTCCGGTTTGTATTTCGGATGATCCGGTATCACCTTGGCAGGTGGCTCTGGCGGAGGTGGAGCTTCCGAGACCTTCTCCTTTGTTTCAGGTTCTGCTTGTGGAGTTGAGGATGGTGTTGAACTTGGCTCTGCTGAGGTCGTTGTTGTTGCCTTGCTAAAGTCAAGCGGTACCTCGACATCTGAAATAGAAATCGCACTGCGCCATGAGTAGGACATAAACAGCATAAGAAACAAGGTGATCCCCAGAAGATAGACTGAACGTGTGCGTAAGCTCGCCATTCTCATTGAATGAGCTGTTGGAGGACTGATGGAGTCGAGAAGGTACACGAGGCTCTTCGTGGCTGCCTCGGCTGATAAAGCAAGATGCGAAATTGCAATGCCAACAGGAATCAATCAGAGAAAACGAGTCGCTTCAGGAAAAGGAAACCTCACAATCAGGCATCGTGCGATGTTGGACCGTACAGGATGATCCAACTAGAAGAATTGGGGATAACGATGCAATAGGGGTCCTACAGGGATTGCTAGGACCACATCTTGGATCTTTGGCATGATTTGAGACTTCAACATCATGACCGACATTTCACAAGATCAGATGTGATCGAGGAAAAGGATGTTCTTGGTGAGTCTTTTTTTCTGTTTTCACCAAAGACAAGCTACCTATATTAGCTGCCGGCCTTAAGGTATTACTTTACCCCTTACTTCGGCTATTTGAAAGGTGCTTAAGTTCTTAGAATATGACACCAAGTTATGCCAATCGGCTAAGAGCCAGGTCGATCACTGACTCGACATCTCCATAGTGATAGGTTTTATTTTGGGCCTACTACGGTCATCAAGGGTGGAAACACATTCACAACCGAGATGGCAGGTAGAAAAGAGGTAGTAATTGTTGCTCTACTTCCGTCCTCTATCCCTCCTGCCTCCATCAAGGGTCTTGAGCCTCTTCTGCATGCCTTGACCAAATTCAGCACCACCGCTACCTCTTGGACCGTCGTCCGTAGGTCTCTTTCTGCTCTTCTCTACCGCGCTTCTTGGTGCATCTTTGCGTTTTGTCAACCGCTCAATGCGATCAATACCCTCACCAAGACCCCTCCACTCCTCCCCACCGTATCCAGCATCCTTTCTCCCGCCATTCTTGGCACGCTCTTTCTTGGTCTCCTTCGGCAAACGCACATAGTTGCGTTCTTCGTATTCTCGCCTCTCTTGCTCTTCCTTCTTCTCTTTCTCACTCTTGCTTCTCCTACCTCCACTCACGATGGTTGAACCTATACTAGGCTCTGCCAATGGGGCACTCGACAATTCGGTATTGACAAACTCGTCCAATGTGGCAGACTTGTTGGGCCTTCTTGCTTCCTTCTCTCGCGGACCGGTTGTAGGCATCGCTGTCGCCTGGATGCGCGGAGGCTTATATACACCGTTCCCTGATCTGCCATTGGCTTCTGTTTCCGTAGTACCAGCTGGACGAACGAAGGATGATGGATTCGGTCGGTATTGCAAGTCATCGATCTCGGTTGCTTTTAGACTACTGCCTTCCAAGGATTCTGCATCACTATCGCCATCCTCGTCTTCCTCGCTGCTCCCATCTTCGACCCCAGGACGCCTAGTTCCATTCTTCTGCACAAGCGTAGCATCTTCGATGCGTTTGGCGTCATCTGCCGCACGTAGAACTTTGTCGATTTGGTACTTCAATTTGCTTTCTAAAGGTCGCACACCTTTCTCCAGGTGAACTTGCAATTCGACCAATTTTTTGACAACTGAATCATCCAATCCCTCGTCTTGTTCTTCAATGTCGCCTTTGTGATGCCGTAGCTTCAGGATTATCAAAAAGACGAGGTTCTGCAGATAGGATAAGAAAAGTTCGTTTTTGACGTCGAGGAGAGAAATGCCATCTTTTGGGGGAATTGGCGTTCGGATTCTCTCTGTAGATTCTGATGCAGAGACCAATGCCTGCTGCAGATTGTCCAACAATGCTGGAATTGACGTTTTCGTAGACATGGTCAAAATTCACAAATTGACAAATGCGCAAATGTGGAACGGCTCCTTCGAAAATAAAAAAAGTTTAATGTTTTTCGGGTTGGCGAAACATTTTGCCGAAGGCGCAAGGCGGGAAGCCAGATAGCCCTGTCCAAGCTCCCCTGATTCACTGCGCGCCGAAGTGCTCTTTGTTACGAATAGCAAATCTTCTGTTCTAGACAGCTGTTGATATCTTCTTCATATTCTAGCAGCGTATGCTTGTATCATTGAAGTGGGCAAGATCTGCGTGGCTCCTAATGCTATTTTGAAGGATCCCTCGAAATATACGTAAGCTCCATGACCCGAATCCTAAACAATAACAACCACCAACAATCATTCCCTCAACCACTTGGCTGACAGTCATCTGTGAAGCACATACGATCGAACATGCGTTTAAGGGATCTCTCGCCATCTGCGGCGCTTCTCGCGACCCTCCTCGCAGCTCCAGAGCTATCTGCTGCCTTCTACCTGCCTGGAGTTGCGCCAACAACATACAAGCAGGGTGATACAGTTCCTTTGAACGTCAATCGTCTTACTCCTGTGGGTTCAAATACAGATGGACAGCTACGATCAGTGGTCTCGTTTGACTACTACCATCCAGCGTTCCATTTCTGCCGACCAGACCCTCAACCGGAATATGTGTCAGAAAGTCTGGGTAGTATATTATTCGGCGATCGAATCATGACATCTCCGTTCAAGCTGGAGATGATGAAAAACGACACTTGTAAACGACTATGCGATCCGGTGAAATTTGACCAGAGCTCGGCGCATTTCGTGAACAGAAGGATAGCACAGGGGTTTGCCTTGAACTGGCTGGTGGATGGATTGCCCGCTGGGCAACTGATCGAGGATGAGGTTACGAATACCAAGTTCTATTCTCAGGGATTTGCGTTGGGAAGCAGCGACGACAAAGAGATGCACATGAATAATCATTACGATATCCTGGTCGATTACCATGAGTTGACTGGGGACCAATATCGTGTAGTTGGAGTGATTGTGCAACCAAGCTCGAGGAAGACACAGCAAGAGGGTAATGGAGAGGGCGTCAATTATCAAAATCATTGTGGAACAGGAGGACCGCCATTGACCTTGGACGAGAATGGAGAAACAGAGGTCACTTTCACCTATAGCGTTTACTGGATGCCTTCTACTACTGCCTGGGCCACGAGATGGGACAAGTACCTACATGTTTTCGACCCCAAGATCCACTGGTTCTCCCTTATCAACTCGGCAGTCATTGTGGTCTTCTTGACCATTACAGTTGTTTCCATATTGCTGCGAGCATTGAGAAAAGACATCGCGAGATACAACCGTCTTGACTCGATCAACCTCGATGACTTATCAGGGACATCTGCAGCTATTGAAGACGGAGTGCAAGAGGATTCTGGATGGAAGCTGGTTCATGGAGACGTCTTCCGTACGCCAGGCTCTCCTCTTATCCTAAGTGTCTTCCTTGGCAATGGTGCCCAGCTGTTCGTTATGACTGGCTTCACAATTGCATTTGCTCTCCTGGGTTTCTTGTCACCATCCAACCGCGGCTCCCTCGGAACGATTATGGTCCTCCTCTACACTGTTCTAGGATTCATTGGCGGATATGTTTCGGCACGAGTCTACAAGTCGTTTGGCGGCGAACGTTGGAAGCTCAATATTGCTCTCACACCTCTTCTGGTTCCAGGCATTGTTTTCTCCACATTCTTCCTGCTCAACCTCTTCCTCTGGGCGAAGGAGTCCTCCGGCGCTGTTCCGTTCACCACAATGCTCGTTATAGTCGGTATTTGGTTCTTGATATCCGTTCCCTTATCCTTCGCCGGAAGCTGGGTTGGTTTCCGTCAACCACCTATTGCAGCCCCTGTTCGCACCAACCAGATCCCTCGTCAAATTCCACCGAGCACTACCTACATGAGACCAATTCCATCCATGCTTCTCGTGGGAATCCTTCCTTTCGGGGCTATCTTTGTCGAGCTTTACTTCATCATGTCGTCCATTTGGTTCAGCAAGGTGTATTACATGTTCGGATTCCTTTTCCTTTGCTATGGGCTTATGATCATCACGTGCGCGGCTGTCACCGTCTTGATGGTCTACTTCCTGCTTTGCAGTGAGAATTATCATTGGCACTGGAGAGCATTCTCGACTGCTGGTGCATCGGCAGGATATGTCTTCTTGAATGCACTTATCTATTGGGTCACAAAGTTGCAACTTGGGGGGCTTGCTGGTAGTGTACTGTACATTGGATACAGTGCGCTGATCTCTTTCCTCTTCTTCATTCTTACTGGTGAGTTCTCTATGAATTTTTTTGTGTTACCATGCCGACCACAAATACTAACACTACCTAGGCTCCATCGGCTTTTTCGCCAGTTGGGCTTTCGTGCAAAAGATCTACGGATCTATCAAAATTGACTAGATAATATGGTAGGAAAAGGCGAAGCCATGAGGATCTAGATGCAGAGAAGCGTCGATTCAAGTTTGGGGGAAAATGTTTATGTACAATACTATGGATTGCGGCTTTCAAAGAGCATTTTTGCGTGCACGGTGTGCGAGGCGTCTGCTGGCACTTTCGATATGTATGTTAGGCAAGGCAGCATGTTATTGACGATACAACTATGCGAAGCTCTTGATTCCCTAAGAAGTGCGTGCCAATCGATATTTTGACACTCAAAGTTCTCTATCAATGGACAAGCGTCCACTTCCCACACTCAGGAGATCCTTCTTTTGCCTTAACCGCGCTTACACGGTTTGTTGCTCTTGAAAACGCTCCGTCTCGGTCACAGCATCTCATTTGGCGTCTCGTCCCTGTTTGCTCGGTTCTGCATTTCCAAGTCTTCATATCCGCGGTTTCTTTCAGATCTAGATTTTAGATGACGGGCGGCTTGGAAAGGCCAGCAACACTCCTTCGGCCTGTGTGCTCCAAGGGTACATCTACAAGGTAATGATTTCGGTAAACCATCACTTGTTCGTCGTCCTACAAAGCGTGAAGAAGCAGCAACATACTCCAAATCTGGCTACTCGCGGTAAGACTGTGGTAGTATTAAAAATAAGATGCAAGAAAGAGCGTCAACGATCTCATGCTGGATAGATCAAGCTCCTGAAAAAGCCCTCCTAACACTCGCCATCCTTTGCACAAGCCAATGTTTCTTAAGGATGCCACTCCAATCTCCCTCCATCCACGGAATATCGAGCGTCTGTTCACGTGAATGCTCTGAGAGCTTTGTTGCACATCGCATTAAGAATTCTCTTCACAGCCAGCCTCGTTGAAGAAAGTCTTTTCCCACCACAAACATTAAATGATTTCGATTATTTTTAGTACGCAAAAGCGTCGCAGGTATATCAGGTATCGTTTCCCGTCTCGGTTTTATCTATTTCGATATTTGGTTGATTGGATAACTGAGGTTGGAGTTCAGGTGTGGCTGCAAGAATATTTGAACGAGGGATTGGACCTAGCGTAGAGGACTTCACTTTCACGATGGTGCAAGGGCGAAGGTCTCAAGTTTCCGTAGATAGTAAAATCTTTATTTTATTTTCACTGAATGGCATTAGGACCGCTTCACTCTCACTTCCAAGAGCCCCGTCGTGGTTCCATACATATGCTTATATGGGGCAGGTACACTCCCCATTTTGGTCCTTGTAGTGCTGGCTTAGTGTGCTTACTTTTGCTGCATATCACCCCTATCCCCGTCTTGATATCCAGAATCGCTATTCACCAAACTATACTTGCATAGTGGCTGGTGACTCAATCGAGCTGCAAACCAGAAATACAAAACGCAGATCAAAGTCATGAATGCTGACAGAGGGAAAGTAGTTCCTCTTTCCTAAACAAAATCTAGTAAACAGAATACCTAGAACGACTCGAGCTCCTCCTCCTCGAACGAGACCGTGATCGAGGGCGCCATCCCGTAGTACTATGCCTACTATCATAAGAATCAAACGCCCGTTCCTCAACCACCTCCCACCTCCCCGGTCTCTCAACCTCATAATAAGAAGGTCGTCCCCTACTCTCCACAACCGTATACTCCGGCTCTCTCGCTCGCCTCCGCACAACTACCCGCTCCTCAACTTGCGGCGGCAACGCCTCTCTCTGCGAATACTCGACCGGTCGTCTAGTAGCCATCTCATACCCATCCTGCAACGCCCTCGCGAACGGAGCAGCGCTCAAAATCCTCTGATACTGCGACCCGAGCGCCCAGACAGCGTCCCGGCGCCCTTGTTCAGATAATTCGTGTACGTCCCCGAACGCGGCGTTCCTGCCGTCCAGGACGTGGTACACGGATTTCAGGAGGTTGGATTGTAGCATGAAGGCTACATTGCGGAGTTCTTGTCTTGCTTGTTCTGAGTTTCTCGTGTCAATGATAGGGAGGTGCTAGCAATGGAGTTACAGCCTTACCATCACCTCTCTCGAATCTTCGTCCTAGTCGAGAAACGTAGCGATTGAAGTCATTTTGGACTTTTTCTGAGCCGTGATCGAGGGATTTGCCTACGTGGTGATACTTGAGACGCTTGTCTCGCGGAACTCTTTTGAGGAGATTGGCGCTTCCGGTGAAGGCGCTGATGATGGCGCATACCAGTGCTGCGATTGGGATTGCTTCTAGTCCTGACATATCTTCTTGCTTCTAGCACAGACCTTTAGACTGGAGGTATTAAAGATTGAGAATCGCGAGGCTGTGATAGAGATGAGACCTGGGGATGTTGAGGGAATTTATGGGTACATGGGGAATGAGAGAGATAACCTCAGCAGACCAATTGGTCTGCAGCTGCACTTGGTGCTTATTCTAGACGAGTACGAAGCCCGTTGATGTGGTATTCAGCATGCAGTTGAGCTGCAATACAAATACCTGACGAATGAGATTTGCCCGTGTTCTTCGTTGTGCATATGCAACCGAAGCACTGTCACCAGAGCCTTACTACTGGCCCTGGCCGCCGCCCTGAGATGCGAGGCACTGCGTCTGTCCACCCGACGTAGGACATTTGGGATAGAATAGACAGCCACCAAGCCACTGACATTTTGGTGAATAACATCAACCGAGCCAGTATTAAACTGTCTCCTGTTGTAACCAGGTAAATGACTTGAATGCAAGGGAATCGAGCGCTGCCAGACAAACAATGCAGACAGACCCTTTGAGTTGCATGTTCTTCATTCATATGTGATCCATTCTCCGAAAGCAGTGATCTAGGATTTTGCACATCCGCCCAGCGTGAAAAATGGAATCAGTTCGTCAACTCATCGCATCGCATCGCAACCATAATACACATGAGCCCACGCTCTGCAGATAAAAAACGCCAATAGAAAACTCAAACCAGGCCATCGTAGAGAGACAGAGCAGATACGATGGTCTCATCCCGCTTGCTGCCTTCCTTGAACTCCTCCATGTCTAGACTGCCGTTCTCGTCTTTGTCCATCATTCGGAAGATCTTCTTGACACGCTTCTCTGGTGTGTCTTCGTCGGCGGGGAGCTTGACCATGGATCCGACCTTGATGAACGTTAGTACTTGGCCTCCTTTTGATTGAGAAACTGCAAGAGACATGCGGCACGTGCCGCTATTGAGCCTCACTGGTTTACATACCATCTTGTAAATAGCCTCAACAATTGCCAGCATCTCATCATAGCTTATCTTTCCATCGCCATCGATGTCATAGAGTTGGAATGCCCAATCCAACTTATCTTCCATCTTTCCTCTGCTGGTAACGCTCAATGCGCAAATGAACTCCTTGAAATCGATCGAGCCTGACTTATCGCTATCGAAGACATTGAAGACGTAATCGGCAAAGGATGAGGGGTCTCCGAAAGGGAAGAATTGCCGGTAGATCTTTTGAAATTCCTCCTTGGTGAGCATTCCCGAAGGACAATCCTTCAAGAAGCCTGCGCAGCCTGCTTAGCACGAGATATCGCTGTCTAGAGTGTATCCCTACCTTTATACCATTGCTGCAACTCCTTCTTGTCGAAATGGGTTGAGCGCTGTAACTCGTTGAGTTGCTCTTGCGAAAGCTTTGATTGCCTGTTGTCCTTTGTCAACCCCGCGTTCGCATAGCCTTGGCCTAGTACCAGGCTTCTAGCATTCTTGCTTACGATTTTCCCATCTTGACTATCACTCCAAAACTACTCGAGGGTGGTTGCTTGTGGTCGACCGGAGAGCCTTGATTCTATCGGTTTCGGGATATGCCAGCAATTTGATTGTGATGGGCAGGATAATAGTTCCTGCGATACCCGAAGAGTCAGCCTCATTTTCACGCGCGCGAATGATTGTCTTCAACTCCACATACAGATGATCGCTAGTGCTCCGATCGTCTTAATCTTAGAATTCAACAATTCAGGATGACCTTTCTCAAACACCGTCAACCTGGTTCTCTGAATAGAATGATGATATTCGTACGGCTCTATTCCTTTCCGCTTTGTCACAATCTGTCTTTGCTTTGCAATCGTTTCGTCGGTGTATTCGGGAGGCTCAATGAAACCTGCACACGACACGGCTGTTAGCAACTGTCTCTCGATTCGACTGTGAGCCTAGAGCCTACTAGGAACAATCTATGCTTCTATTCTCTCTGCCACTTTCCTATGAATCTCGAGGCTTCAATCGAAGACGATACAGGTACAAACAAATCAGCGGATCAAGAAGACGGAGGTCGTCGTGGCTAAGACAGTTGGGGGATCGCGCAAACACGTCGTCACACCTTTCCCGGGAGATGCCTCAGTCGCAATGGTCCTGTCGCAAAGAGGGAGCAGCTTGAAGTCGCAGTCAGGTCAATCTCTGGGCCGAGCAGGCTGCGTTTTTGGTCGTCCAGGTGGAAGATTCTCGCCGTCGCTATGTCATGAAGTGGAGTGAGGCGAACAGGCTCCCCGCCAGAGTTTGTGCTGTGCTTGGGAATGGCAGTGTTGGTGCTCATTGAAGCAAGCGGGGTGTTGCTCCTTTCGGTTAGGCTGGGCATTGGGGCTGTGCAAAATGCAGCTGGGCGGCTATGAGGTCTGGCCATCTTCCCTGCCAATGAAACATTGTGTTCATCTCATCCATTTTGTTCTGAAATACCGAGAGATCTCGAGATCTTCGTGTAGGGCTGTTGTATGATGTTTTAGATGTTATGCAGGATATCATCTTGGACAGGTCTTGGTCAGAGGTTGCATGGGGACCCCGCCAAGCCATCTCTTAGCTTAGTGGCGATCGGGGTCTTGGAGAAGAGCCGCAATACGAATGACAAGAGAGGAGATCCCTGTTGAGAAATGCTGTCATTTGGACGAGTGAATTAAGATCAATGCTACTTCAAGAGCTAGACATTAATATTTCTGTCATCAAAGAAGGAAGTTAATCATCCTAAGAATTTTCCCGAATCTCGTTTTACCTCCTCGAGCAACAATAAGCAGATAAGGTTATTGGTCTTCGTCCTCGTCCTCGTCCTCGTCCACGTACCAAGCACCAGTCAAAGATATAATTGCCTAGAAAGTACCAAGAAAGGTAGACAGATGCTCTTGACCCAGCACTATACTACTATACTACTATACATACAAGTGGCAGGACGCTTGACGCCATGCCTTTCTCCGACGCACACATTGTTCCCTTCAAAGGCCAAGTATCATTAGACCGCTAATCAACAAACTCCAATTCCTTTGGATACCCGTGTGTATCGCAGCACGAGAACCTCCAAGCACCCTTATGTCTGGGAATATATATCCATCGAAATATCAACGAGACATGCCACGGGATGGCAGGCCAAACAGCTTGATGGTACGGTTCCTCGAATGGAACATCGAAGTTCGTTATTACTACTGGAATTTCATAGTTCTTCGACAAGAGTCAGTTCCTCAAAACCGAACAGGTTTGCGGAAAACTCACCACATCCGCGGTCTTTAATGCGATATCTTGTAACATCTTGTTCCAGACTTTCCAATCAATCTTACTCTCATACTGAGCCAGATCGACAAAAGTCTGAACCTCATCCTTCAAATGATCTGTCAATGTCGTCCCAAATCCATCGATCAACGCAATGACCTTCTCTCCATCGTACTTTTCCTTCTTCGCCATCAACGCATCAACATACGCCTCAAACTTATCCAGCCCAGGATTAAAAGCATGATGTTGATCTACATTCTTCTCCATGAATCCTTCCACCCCAATCGTTTTCTCCATCCAAGGAAAGAAGTACTTCTCTTCATTGCCATGATGTTCGTGGATTGTGACACACAAGGCGTGCATGAAGATTGCAAAGTCGGCGACATCCTTGTCATTCTTGACATTCCGTGCTTGCAGGTAGATACAGTTTATGATGCGAATGAAGACGTTGTGTATCAAGCACATCTCTGTTGCTGCATTCATGGATCCTGGCTCTGTCTTCAGGTTTGTGATCTATGTCTTGTGAGAGAATGTACGTCATGGAAATAATACGCCATACGTTACGAAGCTTTCGAGGAGTCTCGAGAAGCTGAAAAGGGCCATCTGCCCATTGCTTGGTTATTTTCGTGGGTGATTGCCCCATACCGATGGAAAATGCAATAGAAAATCGACCAGCAGAAATCGCACAATAGAACAAGAGCAAGCCAGAACGAAAGAAGGTACGGTAGAATCAAAATCAAAAGTAGGAGACCCCATATCTAATAAGTACGTGTATTCGATACTAGCACCCACGGCCATCTACAATCCAAACCCAAGGAAGTGGGTTAGTGCTTATGCACGTCCGTTGGCACCTCTTGGGGGCTCTTCAGCCGCACCGTGTTCTGGTGCCAATCGACAGCAGTAATTTAGGAATTGCGACGGTCAATTAGACGAATACGGTCTGGAAATGCACATTCGAGGCGCGGCCCTTGATGAAAACATTCAATCTTGGTCAAAAAGGGGGCGAGATGTGAAGATAAGGAACTAGTGATATGATAAGACTAATTACTTCACATTTCGGTTGTTTTTGCGAGCTCGAAAGGACGGGTGCTTTCGTGTGAAAGTCTATGGTGCTTCCAAGCATTTTAACATCATCGAGTTCTCTTCTTCTCTTATAAGACCAGAAACGCAGAGAAGTCTTTGCAATAACCTTCATCAATCAGTATATTGATGTACTGCTCCAGAATATCGTCATGGGAAGATCCTGCCACGGTGCCACCCAACGACTTGATCCGTGCATCGCGAGAGATGTCAGTGATATCAAATCTTTGCTGTATCCTGCTTCCTTTCCTTTGGCTGCCAACAATATGTATTGAAGGTCCACGGAAAAGCTTCTTCTTATCAATCTCGGAGATGTTGCGGTCAGGAAGTCTCTTGATTTGAAAGTAGCAAATGTTGTTGCTCAGCAATAACAATCTCTTCTGCTCATTGTGGGACTTGATCGCAAAGTGGCCAATCAGATCGCGAAAACGAATTGCACAGCAGTTTCTCGCAGGGGGCGTATTCGCTTCCAAACACATTTCGGTAGATAACTTCATGCTTGTCTGGGTACTTCTTGGATACTTTCAAAGCAAGATCTGTGAGCTTGGATCTTCAAGTGAACAATCACATATGTGGTTGATGTTATAATTCATATCTGAGCGGAAAAGCTCGACATTCTCCCTCCATCATGAGAAGTCTCAACATGTATATAAGTACTCTCGAGTGCTGCTTTCAATAACAATAATCGTACACAAGAGCCTTCAGAGTCTTACTTCCATACCCATTCTCAATCCCAGGACACCAAATTACCAAAGCACTTCAACCACGATGCATACAACCATCTCTCCCGCAATCCTCTACTGGGGAAGCATCGTCGTCCTCATCACGACCGAAAACGAAGACGGCACCCCAAACATTGCCCCCATGTCCTCAGCCTGGTGGCTCGGTCACCGCTGCATGATCGGACTCGACGCCTCCTCCAAAACCACCGAGAATCTCCTACGCACCAAGCAATGCGTCCTCAACCTAGCCACTGACTCCATGGGAGCTAACATCAATGCTCTTTCCCACACCACCGGGACCGAGATTGTCAACCCTAGCAAGTTGACTCGCGGGTATCGTCACGTCAAAGACAAGTTCGGAGTTTCTGGCCTGACTCCTACAACGTCAGATTTGGTCACTCCCCCCGGCATCAAGGAGTGTCCGGTGCAGATGGAGTCTGAGTTGGCTGGTGTGCATAAGATGATGCAAGATGTATCGGATCTTTCAGGTGCTATTCTTGCCATTGAGCTCAAGATTCTGCGGGTCCATGTTGAGGAAAGTCTGAAGCTGGAGGGGCACGAGAATCGGGTTGACCCTGATAAGTGGCATCCAATTATTTCGAATTTTCAGGATCTTTATGGGTTGAACGAGGATAAGGCGGTGGTTTCGAAGTTGGCGACGATTCAAGAAGAGTTGTATAGACCTTTCACTGCTTGATATCGAGGTTGAGGAGTTGGTGTAGAGGGCATGGTGGCTTAGGATCAGGATGAGGTGTCTGATGGAGACTTTAAAGATGGTCAGTGAAAGTAGTTAGAGCTAAATCTAGATCTTAGGATACTGGGAGAGATAATTGTTGGTTCTTGACTTAAATTGGGAGTTCTGAGCATCAAGAGAGGTTATAGAGCAATGAGAGGTGTTCCTTTTGACAAACCGTATGGTTTCAAATCGAGATATGACACGTGTGCTTCGTATAGTATTGGCTAATGTCCATAATCAAAAAAAAAAAACACTTTCATTAAAGTCTGTTAAATTAGCTGGACACTATCCCTTGCATGAGCAAGCAGTAGTGGAGAGGGACGTAGAATCCACGGTCAGCGGAGAGGGCAGAGCTTCAAGACAAATGATTCTCACACCAAATTACACCGAGAGTTCAACTCGTAAGATGATATAATCTTTGATCGAGTCTCTCTTGCACAAATGTGTAACCTTAACATGATAGTACATACACGTGATGGCGTCTTGAGACAGGGGAGCAATTGGAAATCACGCTAAGCCTCGCCAGTTCATTTCGCGATTCAGCGTTCTTGTTGACCTGGACAACTACAGCTCAGAACATCTGCAAACCCATGGATGCCATTATTGACAAGCACTTCGAGCGCGTGGAAAAAGCTTTGGCAACTCTGATCAACTCGATTTCAACCTACAATCCGAACCCATCTCTTGCCAATGATCTTGTCACCGCGGACGCAGAGCTTAGCCAAGGCTTAGAGCAATGTGAGCTTCTCCCATGAATGGCCCATGACCCTACTAACCAGCGCAAAGTAACCACCCATCAAAACAATCATTCGAAGCTCCTGGCCCTTCGCGCGACATCCAGCGCCCTTGATACCCAAATCCGCGAGACGTTGACCCTCCTTGTCACCACCCGACGCGACCTCATCGCAACACCCGCCTCTTCATTTCCTACAAACACAAACCCTGTAACTACCACCGAACTTCTATCATACGCCCGCCGCATCAGCAAATTCACTCTCCCACCTACAACTCGGCAGACGGACCACCAAGCAACATCTGGCGATGCCGGAGACAATACCCCCAAAGAGCCACAATCGCAGACACAAACAAATGGGACGACGACTCCCGTGGTAGCTACAAACGGCGTTATCAGCGGAGAACAAACGCAAGCCACGCAATCCCAGGCAGCGCCTAGCTCGGCGATGGATATTGATCAATCGCAACCAGTAGCAGGGGATACGCAAACCACGGACACAACAGGCGTAGCTACCAACTCGCAAATATGGGGGAGCTTCTTTGATGCCGCAAGAGAGGGGATGTGGGTCCCGTGGCCGACGGAGGAGACTATTAGGAGGGGTAACTTGGCTAGTATCCAGGTCTTGCTTGATCAGGGAGTTGATCCTTGGACGTTTGATCCGGAGAAGAGTGCTGAGTTGGAGGCGGATAGGAAGAGGATTGCGGAGGAGGAAGATATGGCTAGAGAGGTGGATAAAGCTAGAGTGGATGAGGAGAGGAGACGAGAGATGGAGAGGAGGATGAGTTCTAGTGGTGGTGCTGGGATGGAGAGGAGGGAGGAGGCACCGAAGGTGTTTCAGTTGGAGACTTTTGACGATGATGAAGATGATGACTGATGGGTCAGTCTGTACTTGGAGAGCAGAATGTATTTCTTTCTTCTGCGGGCAATTCCAGAGTTGGGCTTAGCAATTGGATCAACTTGCTAGTCAGAACTGGATTTCATGCAGCTCAGGTGCTTAGATTCCTGCAACACATTTCGAGGGCAGAGCCTTCATAGACTTAGTGGGACAATGTAGCAAATTGATTCCAGTATCTTCGCATACTACTCTATTATTTACCCAACATAGCAGAAGCATGTGCTCTGATTACATTTACTCTAACTGCGTTACCATTCGATTGACCAGACATTGAGTCTCTCCACGATGTTCATCCTCAAACGTTTACTTAGCCTCCAAGAACACCTGAATAGACGCGAATTACTGAACCACCCAACAATGTCTGTCATACTTATCATACTTACCCCACTTTAGCGACGCGGTCTCAAAGTCCAGTTCAATTCCAGAAAATACACCAACCAAAATCAAGGTCTCTATAACAAGAAACACGGTCACAAAAAGTCTCAAACCCAGTCAAGACAACGAAATGTACTATTCTGAAACCTAACCAAGCAAGCTACACGCCACATCTACTCTACTACACACGCATCATCATCTAAACAAATTTTGTATATACAACTCCCCCATTGTCCACTCCACCTGTGTATATAGAACTTACGGAATTCGTCATGGTCTCAATAAAATATCACAAAGAAGATTCGTCAACCCCTAAACCGCAATCAAGCTTTACCGCAATCAAGCATGAAGCGAAGACAAAAACTCCAAATCCATATCAAAGCCGCCGGCGCCGATGGTCTTCTGCCCAAGTACTTCTTCATACGAGGCATCATCAAAATGGAAATCAAAGTCCAACGCCTTGACGTGGTCGTGGTCGGGGACCAGGAGTTCGGGGGGAGAAGAGGCGCTGTGGGAGGGGGAGGAGGACGAGGCATCTGTACGAACGAGTTAAGTCTAGGACGAACAGAGTTCTACGGACATGAACGAGTGGGGAGGGGGAAGGGGTAGCTTGCCGAGTGGAGAGATGGAGGCTGAGATGGGGGAGAAGAGGCCACTGAATTCGAGGCTAGGTTGGTGGGTGCCGGCTGTTGATGCAGTGGCGCGCGTATCGGGTGCTGTTGGATCGGATCAATCTAGGATCAAAAAGTTCTTTGATGGGTGGGAGAGTGGGAGGGAACGAGAATACTTGCCGAGAGAAAGCTTGCCTTGGAGATGAGGGAAGCTTTGGTGATGTGTAGAGAATTGAGGGTTGATCCTCGCGTGCTTGTGGACACGTGCTGTGCTTGGAGAGTAGTGTCTTGAGTGTCTGCTGGCAAAAGACTGGCTTGGTGCTTGGACGGGATGAAAGTCCATGTTTGGTCCAGCATAGGATTCAGTGGTATGACAGCAGCAACGAGAGTGAGATCCCATTCTGTGTGACTTGTGTTGCGCATCAAGGCCGCTATGTTTTCTCTTCATAGATGATCCATCACTATGCACACGTTTGCTTGGGAGTCTTGGTGGGAACTCGAGAGTCCTGTTCAGCTCTGCATTCACGTCGATACCTGATCCAATGTTAGCCTGCATCAATGGTACAAGTTATCAATGTGGTTGACCTTTCTCAAGCAGTATCCTTTCGAGCAAGGAGTTCTTATATTTCAACATCAGACATTCATCCTTTGAGCTTATTTGAGCAGCCTCAGAGGTCTGCAATTTCTCCTTCTGCTCTTGAACAATCTTCTCAAGTTCTGTTATGTACTCTCTTCTTCGTTCCCTGAAGGCCGCTTGGGAGTCACGATTCCGTTGCTTCTTTTGCTCTAGTGAAGTATAGATCTGAAGAAGCAGTCAGCACCACATCAACATCAGGCTGAGAAAGGGGAACGAACGGGCTTGCGTCCTCCTTTGGACTTCGCTACAGGAGTTCCAGGATCCGCACTGGCAGATTGTTCCGTAGTCTTGTTGTGCATGCCGTATGCACCCACACGATCTTTCGCCCCTGGTACAGCCAGAGTACGCGATATCTCACCCCGCACAGAGGTCACGATATCATCTCGAGCCATCTTGTTCGAGGGTGGGGTCGAGTTTTGAAAAAGTTTTCAACGGCACACAATTGATGGTCTTGAGAAGTCCAACGTACGCAATTGATACGTGAAAATGTTGTGCAACGAAGAGAGAAGAGATTGAGAAATTTTGTGAAGATAAAATTTGGAATTCGTTATCGGTATGGGCACGGCCAACTGTCAAGGGCCAAGTTCCTGGTACGTAATATATTTTGGACTCCAACAGTGGCTGACTAAGCCCCGCTGGTCGAGTATCGGGCTCTTGTACCACAGAGATCCTTGAAGATGAAGCAGAATAGCATGTTCAACGCTCATAGGTCCTCAGAATCTTCAGTTTCGTGCTCTTGCTTGTGATTCAGAAGGATGCATGCATGGGTTGGGCTTGCCCCTTTCCACATTCGGTTGTGAACAGATCACGTGCACCACCCAAAACATCCTTGTATGAACAACACTTTTTGGAAACTTGGTGGAACACAATATATCAGACATAGAGGCACCGTTCAAGCCACAACGGTCTTGTTTACATGCGTGTTTTGAATTTTGGCGTGTATAAGTCTCTCACGCGTTTATGCATCCGCACTTGTCTCCCGAAAGCTGCCAAGATTTACAGCGGTCTTTGAAGGGTTTTATCGGAATTAATACCATGTCCTCAGCAACGGTTCCCTTTCTCATTCGTGCGCGTATCCAGATCTAAGGCAAGACTTGTCCAACAGTCTCATAGTGAAGAGATCTCGGATGACGGACGTCACTATCCCCCGCAGACAGAGCTTGGTGAGGAGATGATCGGCTTCATTATTGCCAGTTCGGGTAACCCGTCGCGATCAGGGCAGGTTGCCCGAGAACGATGGGCTCATTTTTTGACATATTACTTCTCGTTGTGGGGTTCTGGGGTGCGGAGAGTGTTTTTGCTCTCACGAGCAACAATTCTCTACTAGTCTCGTCAAAAATTTTGCTTTTATAGATTTCTATCATCCCATTCTTTCTGTTTTTGCCTTCAAAGTGCTCTTTCCAAATCGTGATTTCTGTCTGGAGCTTGCTCAGCCATTTCAAAGATGGGCAACCAAATCAAGAAATGGAATGTCGCTCATTCCTTGCAAAAACGCAACTTGCTCATAGCCATCAACTGTGTTGCTGGTCTTTCCATCTTCTTCTTTGGATATGACCAAGGCATGATGGGTGGAGTTAACAATGCCAAAGACTACATCGAGTTGATGGGATTTGGTCATGTGGAGACCATCGATGGCTCACCAAATACACCAGTAATCACCAACAGCTTATTGCAAGGCGGTATTGTCTCTGTATATTATCTGGGTACCTTGTTTGGTGCTCTGGTCGGTGGCTGGGTTGGCGAGAAGATTGGCAGGATAAAGACTATTGCTCTAGGTGCTGCTTGGGGCGTTCTCGGAGCAAGTTTGCAATGTTCTGCACAGAATCACATTTGGATGATCTTTGGTGAGTCTTGGCAATTTTGGAAAAGATGACAAGATACTAATCTATCTGGGTAGCGCGACTTATAAATGGTTGGGGAACGGGCATCTTGAATGCCATTGTCCCAGTTTGGGCAACCGAAAGTGTTCCGCATACTGGCCGAGGACAATTCATTGCTATTGAGTTTACTCTCAATATTTTTGGTGTTGTCGTAGCGTATTGGCTCGAATTGTACGTTCCTCATTCTCGAACTTCAGTTGTATCTCTAACATATGATAGCGGTCTCTCATTCGTTGACCAAGGCGCTTCACCTGTTCGCTGGAGGTTCCCAATTGGTTTCCAAATTATCCCCTTGCTGTTCCTTTTTACCGTCGTCTGGTGGTTCCCTGAGTCACCCCGATGGCTTGTAAAAGTGGGTCGCGAAGATGAAGCTCGATTCATCCTAGGACGACTACGAGGAGACGAAGGCGAAGACAAGATCCTTGCAGAAGCAGAATTTCAAGACATCCGAAGCGTATCACAACTCGAAAAGGAGGCTGGCAACAGAACGTCCTATTTATCGATGCTAACGGGCAGAGGGTCTGGAGATTTGCACACAGGCCGAAGAGTGCAACTTGTCATTTGGCTTCAAATTATGCAAGAATGGGTGGGAATAGCCGGGGTTACAATTTGTAAGTCTTGCACAATTTTCAAAGCCATACCATACTGAAGATTGAAGATGCTCCGACCATTTTCCGAATTGCAGGATTCAATACCGAAAAATCACAATGGATCTCAGGTCTCAATAACATCTTCTACATGGTATAACTCACATGTCCGAGGTGCAAATATATGCTAAAGCTAAATTCAGTTCTCAACACTTATCTGCGTCTTTACACTTGACCGTATCGGACGCCGTTGGACAATGTATTGGGGATCCATCGGCCAAGGGATAGCTATGTTCCTAGCAGGAGGCCTATCGCGACTAGGCATTAACGCAACGGACGCTGGTGAAGCCGCGAAAGCCTCTCAATACGGAGCAGCAGCTGCATCCATGATCTTCATCTTCACTTTTGTCTTTGGCGCTACATGGCTCACTGTACCATGGCTCTATCCAGCCGAGATCTTCCCACTGGAAGTTCGTGCCAAAGGCAATGCTTGGGGCGTGGTCGGATGGAGTATTGGAAATGGATGGCTTGTAAACAGTTCCTTACCTCGCATTCCATGCACAGCTAACAAAGACTAGACACTTCTCTGCCCCGTAATGTTTGACAGCATCGGCGAGAAAACACTCTACATCTTCGCTATTAGTAATGTAATTACCCTTCCCATGGTCTGGGCACTGTACCCTGAATCGAATCAACGCACGCTCGAAGAAATGGATCTGCTGTTCGTGGCGAAATCACCTTGGGTCTGGGATGCGGAGAAGAATTTCGCGAGGTTAAAGGAAGAGCATCCGGAGATTGCGCATGCGGCTCATCAAGGGAATTTGGTGCATGATGTTGAGACGGGGAAGGTTGGTGGGTCGGTACATGGATCTTCGGAGACGAAGATTGATGAGGTTGAGAAGAAGCATGTTGAAGGATGAAGAGGGAAGATGTGAGAAATGGGCCTTCTGTCAGATAATATAGAAGCGCTGCATACCAATAATGGTACAAACTCTTCACGCCTGAGTCTAGAGTCAGGCTCCCAAGGGCTTCTCCCTTCACAAGTGCTTATTAAAATCTATAGATGTTTTTCTTTGAAAGCCACGTCGTAGATAGCTCGGTCAGTTAAGCGAGGGAAGGAAGGGGGTAGACGGACTTTTAGCCTAGTTAAGGATTGCCAATTACATGTTAAGAAATTTTCTTCCAAAAGATCTTCTAATTCTTATGCGGAATTTGGATATAGAATTGTCTTATTGGATTATTTGTTGTCCAACTCTTCCTTGAGATCTTGAATTTTCTCGGTCATAACCCCGCAAGTGCGGCGTAGCTCTTTGATCTCAGCCAGGCTCAAAATTGACTATACATTACTCGTACAACAATGATCCAATTGCTCTCTACCGTCCAAGTACCGACCTCAAAACAAGGTTTGTTATTCGATCATATTAGTCTTGCGAGCTGTTTCAGGTCTCGCACATTCACATGCAAAAGACGCTTGCGGGATCGACGTCATCGTCAGGAACCGCCGGAGAAAACTCCGTTTCCAACACAATAATTCGTTTTTTGTAACTTGCGTTCTCTGCCATCGATTGAAACTTTCATAGTTTCGTCAATTTCTATCTCCTTTCTCTCACTGATCACAATATCGCACAAATGGAGAACCCACTTCTCCACCCTTTCGTTTTTCTTTACCAGCTTATGCAATGGTTTCTAGACAAGCTTCTATCCCCTGAACCTCCCAACCCCGGAGCTAAGCTTGGAAGACCTAAGATTGCTATTATCGGTGCTGGATTAACTGGTGTTTCTGCTGCCAGTCATTGTGTTGGTCATGGATTCGATGTGCAGATTTTCGAGGCCGGACCGAGGAAACAGCTTGGTGGAATTTGGAGCGTAAGTTTTATCTCTCCTTTCAGTACTATGACATCCAGTGAAGCTAATTGAATTTTGCAGAGAGTGAACAATACCTCAGGACTTCAGATCCATTCTATCATGTATCGTTTCCATCCCTCCATTCGCTGGGATGGAGGCTACCCCAATCGACAACAAATCGTATCCCAAATCACTGAGCTATGGAAAAGATATGGGCTCGAGGAAAAGACTAAGTTCGATACGAAAGTCGATAAAGTATATCAAGACGAGAAAGGACGATGGGTCATCAACAACCCTTCTCTCGGTCGATTCGATGGAATCATCGCTGCGGTCGGAACTTGCGGAGACTCGAAAATGCCGCACATACCTGGACAGGAAAAGTTCAAGGGCGAGATATACCATAGCAGTGATCTCACTGGTAAAGAAGCTAAAGGCAAGAAGATGATTGTCATTGGTGGTGGTGCATCTGCTGTTGAGGCTCTCGAATTTGCTAGCCATGAGGAGGCAGCTAAGACGTACATCCTGGCTCGAAGCGATAAATGGATCATTCCCAGGAATCCGGTCGTTGATATCATTTTGAGCTTTAATATCTTTGGAGGCGAGACGCCGTTTTCATTTATCCCAGAATTCCTCCTGAAGAAGTTCTTCTACAGAGACTTAGAAGATTTGGCTCCGACTGACAAGGGACTGTTCACTGGAACGCCAATGGTCAACTCGGATGTCATGGATAAGATTCGTTCGGGACAGGCAGAGTGGTTGAGAGGTGACATCAAGGGTTTCACTGAAGAGGGTATCATGTTCAGCCAACGTGGAAAGGGTGTACCGGCTGGTGGACCTGGAAGAGAAAGGTTGATCAAGGGCGACATGGTCGTGATGGCTACTGGATTTGATCGTCCAAGCTTGAGTTTCTTGCCAGAAGACAGCTTTGGAGAACCTTACAACCCACCCAACTGGTACTTACAAACATTCCCTCCTACGCACCCGTCGATTTGTGCAAATAATTGCACCGTAAGTCCCCTATCCTACCTCCTCTAGCTTCAACACTGATTATAAACAGTATATCAACGCAATCGGCTCCGTCGGGAACTGGCACATTGGAATCTACACCCGCATCCTCCTCATGTTCCTCTCCGACCCTCTAACACGTCCCCGACCCTTCTGGATGGAGCGCTGGATCGACATGACTCGCTTTGTAAAGAACTTCGCGCCAACAGGAGCATTCGATTTCTTCACATATCTTGAACTTGTCTGGTGGTTCACGTTCTGCATTGCGATTAATCCGTTTAGATGGAAGTGGGCGTTTTTTGTCTTCTTCGGTCTAGGACATGGATTGCCGAGGAAGGTTGTGGATGCGGAGGATAGGATTCGGAATGGACTTGGTGTGAAGAATGGGGAGAATTATGATGCTGGGAAGAGTTTTTGAGGGATGTAAGGGGCGTTGGAGTTATGGAGGTGGAGGGAAAGCGCTTCTTAACCTCGATGGAAGACATTTGTCACAATGAAGTGGAAGTCGCTGAGGAGGTCTATATCGGCCTATGGGAGGTTTTGTACCTACAACACCAAACATATTCCAAGAGATAGTTGAGACTTACCAGTTTTAGAGCTCATCCGATGAATTTGTCCCTTCCATATCTCTCGTAATTTCATATAAGCCTGCTTTCTTTGGCTCATACATTTAATCAATCCAAAATTTCTATCTCGCTTAAACCCTCTCTCATTTCTCAAGATATCGAGCATTTTGCGCATTTTGCGCAAATCGCGCAAACCGCGCGAATAGTGCGAGTAGCGCTGATACCGCATCACCTGCAACACACTCTCAGTTGAAATGCTAAATGAATTGTTATTCCGAAAGTTCTTTGCCTTTCTCTAAGACATTGCTTCGAGATCTCTATTATGTTACAGGGGAAACTTGGGACATAAAAAGCACACGCATGATAGTATGATGATATGAAGAATTTGAAGTGCAAAAAAAGTCTTAAATTACTATGATATTATCGCCTGCACTTTCTCTCAGCTCATTCAGCCAGCTCTTGCACTTGCACCTGCTCTTTGAATGCACCAGCTTTCTGAATGTATTAGCTCTCTGAATGTATTAACTCTCTGAATATACTAGCTTGAATATACTAGCTTTCAGTAGAGTAAAAGTGATAGAGAATTAAAAAAAAAAAGGAGAAGTGAGGAAAAGCAAAATCTTATAATTCTCAAAAGTTAAGCTACCTCTGGCCTAATGAGAGAGCGCTTGGGTACTCGAGTTTCAGAAAATGTTCTGTGAGCAAGGAAAGCTGAGAGCAAGCTATCATGAGGCTTTTTTGATAGTTCTGAGCAGCTATTTCTATAGCAATTTACTACGTTTTGAACTCCATCTTATCATATTATCATGCCTTTGCCCTATATATCCGAAGTTCCCCCCTATTATATACGCGAATTATAAATACCTAATTTCAATCACTCGTTCCCTAATACTATTCTAACGTGTCAGGCTGCAATTGATAATATGGTTCTAATGTGTAAATCTTCGCAACAAGCAAGTTGAATGAATCCCAGAATGTGATATTTTGCTAACAATTCCTTCACTCGAGCACCACTGAGATGATAGCATGGCAGAATGCTTCAGGTGAGAGTCTACGTAGAGAAGTGTCGAATCATGAGTGAAACTGCAAATCGAGAAGCTGAGCTTCGCTACAATATGTAGATCAAGAAGGTCCCTTATGCCAAGTAGATGATTCTGACGAGCCTTTGATTTTCCCAGCTAAGCTCTAAGCAGAGTCTTGAAAGATCATGACTTGTGAAATATCTAAAGTACAGACTGGTGATGTCCAGCATTCTCCAACAGGATCCCCATCTCACAGCCCGGCATCTTGATCATGGCCATCCTCCTTGAAATTGCCTCTTTTGTTTCTGCTCTCTAAACGGCATCTTGCATCTCCTCGTCCCCATCTCCTGCCTCGCTCTCGTAATCCGCATCCTGCATCTCCTCATCCCCATCTAAGCCATCATCTTCTGCCCCAGCCTCATCGTTGACTCGTTTTGATGGTCGAGCACTCAACACAACAGGCACATCGACACCGTCGTCCTTCAGAAGGGCACACATCATGGCATCTTTAGTATGCCATGTATGAACCTTAACGTCTCTCCTAGCGGCCTGTTTTCGCTTCAGCTCGTCTATGAGTTGAGCTTTGCTCATTCCAGAGTATGCGTGGGTGGAAGGAAATGTGTATGTAGCCTTCATCTCCTTCTTGTACGGCTTCTTGCCCGTGGTCTCCTTGGTAATTTTCGTCGGAGCGAATCTGTAGTAGTCTCTTGAGAAACGCTGTACATGATGTTGCTTTCTGCAGGAGAAAGCTCTCCAGGGCTTCTTCGACAATGGTGCGTCAAAATCTCTGACCCAAGAACCGCACTTCGTGTTAGCAGAAAGTCCGAAGTAAAGAGAGAACATGGATGGCGCATACCTGATGAGCAGATCCCGGACTTCTTGGTTGGTTATTGTTGTTATGCTCGTGATCTCGTAGGCTGGATTTGAATATTGTCGAGACTGGACAAGTCCACGCTTGCACTTTTGGCTTTTTCCTTTGTGAGCTTCCTATCCACTGGTCATATCTGGTGGAGTAATGTAGGGAGGTTTCGAAGGTGCTTGAATACGTGCCAATGTCCTCGATTGGCCGGCTTTTTTCACTCGGATATGAGGCACAAGCTGGGAAAGGTTGAAGAATAGGTCTGAATGGCCTTGGCACTTCTTCCTTCCGCTTCTCTTGCAGTACGCTCTTGCCTATGAGCGGAGTCTTCATCGTACTATTATTGGATCGCCTGTACACTAGGAAACCTGATTTGTGGGTATCATCTACTTACCAATAGGATGTTTGGCTTTCAAATCTTTGTTATCGATCCCTGGCATTAGGGCTATGTATGGTCTGCATATATCGATTGGAACCTGTAATTGGGATCCAGATTCCCAAGGTTGTTCTTCGTCTTGCTCTGGCTCCTCATCAGTGTCTACCAACGAGCCGCTACTTGTTTCGAATCGACATGTGATAATGGTGACAACCTATTCGACACGACCGGCTCTTTCACATATGAACCGTTTTGGTTTTGGTAATTGACTTGTAGCGGTAGCCATGGGACCCGGAGAAAATCTCGTAGTGTTTGCGGACAGCTTTCTTCTCACCAATTTGCTTGGACATGAAATTCTGACCTAAAAGAACTTTTAGTTAGTAGAAAGTCCAGAATGAATGGAGAATGGTTAGAGAGCATACTCTGTTGGCTAAGCGTTTGCTTTCATGATCTGTCGTTTCTTGGTTATCTGCATCGCTTGACGCCATAAGAATGCGAGTGCTCGGAATGCTGCCGTTGGTTGGCGAAGATGGCTGTTTCAGAGCTTAGCTAGGTATGTTCCTCATAAACAGATGCCCGAATAAACTCACGGTACACCCTTCAGACGTAAGATAACTTCTGGATATGATAGTTGTAGGCGAAGGGGAGTATTTGGGCAATTCATATGGTAGAAGAAGCTCATCTCGAGATATTCCACGCGGTCTTCATCTGTATCCGTAACCTTGGCAGCGAATTGATTGGGGAATTTGTCCTGTGTACCATTATTCCACACCACTCCTCCCGTGCCCATTTGAGGTGCGCCCTCAAGTAGAGCCTTCGCTACAATGGCGTGGACCTGGGTTGGCATATCTCTTATCCCGGACACCAATTATTGCAGGGGCAATCTGGCAACTGAGATTATAGACGGCATTCACGGCAGTCTTTCGCCGCAGGACCTCCTTGGGAACGTTGGCATGGTCAAGAGTAACTCGCTTGTCCTCTCTTGGAAGGGTCGTGGGGATTTGATAGTATCTCCGAATTGTGGTCTTCGTTGTATTGCTGTGTTGAAGTTGTAATAGTGAATTTTCTTTCTTTTGAAAAAGTTGTAGCTGAGTTTGTTTTTGTTGATGTTGGTAATGTCGTTTTTGGACTATATATATACGTATTCACTCGAGCAATGCCATCGGTTCTCCCATACAAAGTTGAAACTTAGCAGTACGTCCCAATAAAATATTCACTACAGATAACCCCAACAATAACAAACATTCTCCAGCTCCTAATCACAAACCATCTAACTCAATATCTTCCAAGCAATCGAATTTTCCATCACACGAAACCCACACAACAACCATGCTTAGCACAAACCGCAAGCCAACTATTCACTCACACCCATTCTTCCGTTCAACACTGCAGCACAAAAACTCTTTTTCCTGCAAAACGCTGCATTCCGGCGTAAGCGAGTTAAGCGAGCCCCTTTCGGACTACCATCCGCGGGTATCAAGACAAGCAAGCAAATTCACGGCGACGAACCAAAATGGAACAGCTCTGATAATATTTTACAACCAATCTGCTTAATAAGACAAAAACGGAATGACAGCCAGCCAGCTTATCACAGAATCTCCCCTCCATCTCCGAACCTTGCGGACAACGCAAAGAAGACATAGAACTGCCGGCACTGACTCAAAACAGAGGAGCTGGGGGGAAGGCCCTCTTTAACCATTGCCCATTTGCACGAAGCTGGACTATGAGAACGTTGCAGTTGTCACAGATGTATAAAGTCAAGTTACAATCAGTCTTTCGCAATGTCTCAAACAGACAACAAAGGTTCTGGAATACAAGCCGCCCAGCATTAAACACCTAAACAACAACTTCCTATTTACTATCCACAACAGAATCCGTAAAACCTCCTCAATTACACCTCAATCTTCGCCGTGGACAAGCTTTCTTCTAGTCCCTTTGCTTCGCTTGCTGCGTTGACTTTCGACGAAGATGGGTGGATGACGCCACAGATGCAAAATCTAGATTAGTCCAAAAACAACCACCCGCAAGCAGAAGAACACAACTAAGGTCAGAGAGTACAGACCTTCTTGTAGGAAACACTTACTTCATCCTTGGCATCAGGACCCGTTACTCTTTCCTTGAAAACAGAGTAATTTCAGCGCACCATCCACCATCCTAACGCCAAGAACGATTCACAACAGAAAACACACACACCCATGATGATTTGATTGACAATAAGAGCCACCTTCCATTCATTCATTCCTGATTGTACTGATCTGCACCATCTCTCTCTCTTTGGGTATTTTAATCTAACAAAAATCTCATGCACACCACAACAAGCCACAAGCCACCGCCCAAGCAAAAGCTACCCCCAATTCCCCCTTCGATCTCTGAAAGTATCTACACTTCTTTCCTCCCACCTCTCACTCCGCGCCCGTAGAAACAGTCCTCTTTCCCCATCCCGTCCAGAATCCACCACCACTCGTAGGTGTAGCTGTTGGCGGCGTCTGCGCGCTGACTGATCTCTCGACGACTGTTTGGCTTGGATTGGATTTGTGGCCTAACTTGCTTAGCTCGCTATTTGCGGTGCCCATGCTCATCATCTTCTTCAGGCTTTCAAGCTTGCTCTTTGCTTCCTCTGCTTCTTGTTTGGCGATTGCTTCGGCTGTTTTGGCTTGTACCAGCTCTAGGACGAGGGCATCTGTGTCGACATCTTGTTTTGTAGGCGAGCCGTCGTTTGATGGTGGAGTCATGTTCGGGTCTCGGTTCTCTTTTGCCTGAATGGCGCCCATGTTCAGACTCGAAGTGCGTTTGTTGAAGACAGGAGCTGCTGGCGCAGATGCTGATTTCTGGGACTTGTTCGAGTTCGTACGGCCAAGTCTGAATTCTCGAAGACCACCATTATTTCCTGATGTCCTCTTTGGCCATTCCAACTCATTGTCTCGGCTACCATCAGGTGTTGTGGCTGCGCTCTTGGACTTCGTTCTGAGATCATGAATCTGTCTCTCCAATCGTTGCTTCTCTTGGTGAGCGTTCCGAATATGCGTGTGACCCTCCTTGACTTGATCCTTGAGGTTCGAAATCTCTTGTTGATGCTCTGAGAGTTGTCTGCTGAAGTCTTGTGCTCTGGAAGTCTCGATGATGAGTTGCTCCTTGGCCCGAACAAGATCTTCCCGTAGCTGTGACTTGGTTTGTAGCATTGAAGATCGACGGTTGTCAGTCGGAGCAGAGAATCGGTCCTCCACAATATCGAGCAAGCGTGAAAGCTGATCAGCAGTGACTTCGGGCGTAGGTGTGAGATCGTCGGTTTCAGAGCCTTGTCCTTCAATTGACTCCTCCGAATCCTGGGCTGGCTTCACAGTCTCAACACTGTCATCACTCTTCTCTGATTCAACCGTCTCCACACTCGCCTTCTTCCTCAAGCCATCAAGCAATGATCGAACAGCAATTTTGTCTTCCTCGCGCTCTTCTCTCTCCTTCTGCAATTCCGTAGCAAGTATAGCATGACCTCTTTGCAACTCGCTCAATGCCGTGAGAAGATCTTCGATCTGGCCGTGCAAATTCTTGTCCTCCTTAGATTTCATATTGTTGAAGCTGACAGATTGGCCTCGGACTGACGATCCATCCGTATTTGACGAATCTCGAGAGATCGAGGTGGCGTCCGTGGTTGCGCTGAGCAAGCTGTCCGATCCTCCACCTTCGACGGAGTTGAGCGTTGAAGCAATACTTTGTCTCGAAGGTGTTCTTCGAAGAAAGCTAACTGGGCGATTTGGAGCAATGAATCCTGGACTTAGGTTCATAGATTTTGTAGACGAATTCGATCCAGTCCATAAGCGACCCAAAAATCGGGCCGCAACCGAGCCGACGTTCTCTGAAGGTGAGACGGCATCGGCCATTTGAGCCTCCTTATAGCTAACCTCCAATGCCTGCAAACTTTCTCTTGTAACCGCTCCAGTCATGCTGACGAAATCGTTCACAAATTGGTCAGCGTTCTGGTGATAGACATCCCATAATACTCGTGAAAGAAGTAATTGCATAGCATCTTCCATTTCCGAACATGCCATGATCTTCTCTTCGTTCTTTCTCATCAGTGATAAGGCAACCCTCATAATCGTCTCGGAAGCACCTTCTGCAAATATGACATCGTATATCCGGAATAGCATCGGCAGAGGACATGTGACGGCGAAGAAGGACAAAAACCATTGAGAGACATATGCCGGGTCGATTTGGAGGTGGTCAAGATGTGCAGAGAGTTTAGGTAGGTGTAGTTTAAGAAGTTGCCGGAACTGGAAGATTCGTACATGAAGACCTGAAAGATCTGGAAGGAAGCATGCTCGTAAATCGTAATGTTCCATCAATCTACCGGACATTAGTGACTATCATCCATCGGTGGGAAGTATACATACCGGACGAGAACACAAAAGGCTTGCTTGTCGCCCATATGCATAAGCAGAGGGCCAACAAGAAAGCCTAGGCCTTGACAGTACCCAATCTTATGATCGTATAAGCTGAAGCATTTCAGCACTCTGCCCAACATTCGTTGTCCGTCACCTTCTGGATCACGGAACATTTCTACGCCTGGGAAGCTTCGTCCGAGATCCTTCCCAATGATACCTTCGTACGGACTCGACTCGCCGCATAACCTATCGAATTGATCTTCTAGGAAATTGTCTCGAGCTCCAGACATACTCTGCCAAACCACACCTCGTAGAGGAGGCGGAATACCACTTCGAATCTTCTTCGACAATAGTGTAGGCAAACATTGTGCCGTCCTGGTATAATCTTGTACCAACGCAGCATAGAACTCGAGATCCGTCATGGGAGGAGCAGGTATCATAGAGTACCGTAAAGCAGGAGGCGTAGGACGATTAACCATCCTCTTCAACTGTTGTATCGAAGGCGGTCTCGACTGCCGACTCGGTCGCTGTCTCTCTATTGTAACTTTCGTGATTCCCGATTTCGGATTCGTAGCCAGCAGGTTATTCTCCTGCTCGAGTCGTGCAAGTAATAACGCCGTAGACTACTCGATTAGCATGATTCACTCCAAGATTGTAAGCAGATACGCACATCATCCGAATTCTCATTCCGTGGTTCCTGCTCCTCCGTCTTCTCCAACTCCTCCCAATTGACACCACCGCCCTCCATTGAAGCTTCAGAGCTATCGCTCCCTCGCCGTGAAAACTCGTCTTGCCGCGAAGCAGGCGATTCGGACCCAGAGGGACTCAGGACTTCATTCCCATTCGGATCTACTGTCGTAATCCGCGGACTATCCTCATCGACACCCTTCTCGTCTGTCTCTTCTAGCAGAATATCTGGTGTGTCCAATTCCTCCTTTTGAAGCTCGCTATTCTCGTTCTGCTGCACGCTGGTATCGACATGTAATGCAGGCGGCGGTTCCGACAATCGAACCGTGACCATAGAATCGTGGGGTATATGCTTCGAAATGTGCGGCTGTGGTGGCAATTGCACCTTCTCTTCCGGTCGTTGCTCTTGCTCAACCGGGACCTCGATAAACTTTTCGATTTCGGCCACCTCAACCTCGACGTCAGCATCACGACGCGTCTCCGATACCTCCATCTCGTTCTCGGATCGCTGCTGCACGGCGGGAAGGCTAGATAGAACCCAGGAATGTTTATTATCCTCCCTCCCTTTCCCTTCCCTTCCTTCGTATCGGATCGGTTCGCTTTCCCCTATTGAACGTTCCCAAACCTTTCCTTCCAATCGAGCACCTTGGCACAAAGCAACGCACAGAAGAATCTGCCTCTGTTCCCCAATCAACAGTCCCAGAGCCCCGTCGCAGAAGCCTTCCGAGCTTGTTTCAACGGCGGGGACGCTCGTTTCGATCTCTCCCCCAGCCGGTCAGGACGCGACCAAGACAAAAAGCAGTTCACTTCAGTTCAAAGAGAGTGTGGATGCCTGCCGAACAAGCAAATACAAATACAAAAATAAAAACAACAACAACGACAACACAAACGAGTGTGAATTGTACGGAGCATCAACCAAAGGAATAAAGAAAGACGTGGGTAGGAAGGCGGTGAAATTGGGGACTCCAGCCCATAATCTCGGATGAAGATGGGATAGCTCAGGGGTGCTTTTCGCGTGCCGGGCCACCAATCAGCGCTGTTAGCCTACCGTTATCGAACCCCCTTTTCTTTTTCGCGACGATCTACAAGTTCTCTACAGCGAATACATTTATTTCATGCACATATCAATCACCAGATGAACTTCTTTCCTTCCTTCCTTTCTCTGCTGTACTAACAATGAATGATGATCATAAACATGTAACCACAGCATCAAATCAGCTCATATGCAGTTCCGCATCTGCTTGATTAGCGTTCCATCACGGTGGGCTCAAAGCATTTATCCGCCGCCGTCCAGAACGGGAAGTTTGTTGCTTGCCCCACCCATATCAATGCTACCCTCGCTCAGCTATTACATTCACATACAAAAAACATACCAGCAACTTTCTGTTCTCTCTTTTCCAATACCAGTTCAGGAACGAACTTGGTACACACATACATGTTTAGAACGCACATAAAGCTTAAAATCTTAATCACAAATCGGGAAATTCATCACATCGCTCGAGCATGGACCCCTTTTCCATCACCTGATTCAGCATAAAGTCACTCACCAGCACCGAGTTTCAACCATTGAATCGCTTTCGGGTGAGCGCGGAGACGTCAAAAGATACATAATATTCATTCCTCGTGTGCTTTCGCGCGGGCATATAAGATCCACGAGAATCAATAACTACTCCTACAAGTTTGCTGATCACGCAAAATAATGAGTACTCAAAACTAACCAGACTTCGTGAACTATGACACACTTGGTGGCTCAAAGCTATCATATAATCATGCGTCCCTCCCTCGAGCACAAACCAACGAAGAAAAGACTGAATCAATGTTCATGAACCCCCCCAATGGCTACCCAACCCAGAACTCCCCGATATAATTTTTCTCCGTTTACTCGCTAGCATCAAAGTCGTCCTCGCTGGCGTCTTCAACCAGAGCAGACTCGTCATTATCATCAACGTCCATTTCGTCTTCGTCATCATCAGAGTCGATGTAGACAGGTTGCTTCGGCTTGGCAGCGGCAGCAGCACGTGCGGGTCGGCCTCGACCACGAGCGGCCGGCTTGGGGGGCGGCGAGTCTTCCATGATCTCATCCTCCTCCTCTTCGTCGTCGTCACTGATCACCATCTTCTTCGAAGTAAGCTTCATCTTGCTTTGCTTAGCAGCGTATGCCTTAGCAGCTGGTGAGAGTGCTGTGGGCTTCGGTTGGGAAGACTCGGCAGTTTTCTTGGGTGCGGGAGCCTTCTTTGGCTTCGGTGCAGGCTTGGCAGCAGCTTTAGGGACAGGAGCCTTTACTGGAGCCTTCTTCGGAATTGGCACAAGGTCCTCATCGTCGGACAGAAAGCTGTCAAGGTTGTCCTTGGGCGCCGGAGCAGCCTTGTGCGGGGACGAGCGAGCCAGCATTTCGTAGTTGGTTTCGTCGTTGTCATCGCTCAAGTCGAATGTTCTGCTGGGCTTCGCCTTGAGTTTAGGCAGATCATTGCTGGTTGATCGACCGTGACTGCTCCCAGGACGAGACATAGCGAATAGAGAGACTCGTCCATTGGCAGCTGTAGTCTCATTGTTGTCTCCACCACCAATTCCCTTGACCATAGCGCCGACGTCTCCTAAAAGCTTGTCATCATCATCCTCAGACTCCTCATCATCGTCGATGACCCATTTCTTCGGTGCAGCAGCAGCAGCGCGCTTCGTACGACCATTGGGAAGAGCTCTCTGCTCGCTGGAATCTCGAGATATTTGTGGAGCGGCACTGGATGCCTTCAGGACGCTGAAGTCATCATCCTCCAGTCCAGATGCTTCTTCCGGTTCTTCAGTGCCATCTGAACCGAAAGTGTTTGGCTTCGGCTTGGGTTTCGGCTTCTGATCAAACATACTCAAGAAACGTTGATGAGTCTTCTGCTCGACCTTAACAATGCCCTTGTTAGGATTGGCCTTCAGAGGCTTGGGGTTGTATTCAGTATCTGCTGCCGCCTTCGCAGGTCGTCCTCGACCATTAGCATTCTTGCCAGCACCAATCTTCTTGGATGTGCGGCGGTTGGTGTTGCGAATCGACTTCTGATAGTCTGCTTCTTCGTTCAATTGGACTTCCCACTCGTGAACGAAGTCATCAAGATCCTGGCACCAGAGATCCTTCTCGCTGAGCTTTTCCATCGCATCATGCTCTTCCTTCTTGCCTTCCATCTGTGCCTTCAGCTTGTCGACACGCTCCTGTGTCAGAGACCAGATAGGTAGCTTTGTTAATGTCAGTGGTTTGATCAGCTTCATCGTGAGAAATGACTTACACCGAGAAGATAATCAAAGTCTCTAGCTCCAGAGTCCTCATCAACTGAGGCTTCATCCTCGTTCTCCACGACGTCGTCTGTCTCACCAGCATGCTGGGCATCTTTAATCTTGGGGAAAGCCTCGTAGTCACGCTTACGCAGTTCTGCAACAAGGACTGGCTTCTTCTTCTTCGAGACTACAAGCTTGTTCTCAATGATCTCCATGACAAAGCGAGCTTGATTCTTCAGCTTGCGGAATTCGGTGTTAAGTTTAGCCAACCAATAAGTCTACTGACCGTTAATATAGGAAATTAAATTTTCATGGGCAACATTACCTTTCGCTTCGTGTACATGGCAAGACGGTAGACGTAGTACTCTTCAAGAATATCTTCCACAATCTCATACTTGCGGATCTGACCTCTGGAATCGAAGGCAACCAGATTGGATGTAGCAACAGTCTTATTAAGTTTGAATCGTTCGTGAAGACCGTCGGACACAGCTGCCTTGAAGTGATTGGGATCCATCTGGATTACGAAGTGAACGCTGTTGTGGTCGTTGTACTCTTTGTAATCCTTGATGAATGATGGAGCCTTCTCACCCTTGATGATATCTTCGAGCTTTCCCTTGAAGTCGTCGGTCCACAATCTGATAGGTAGCTCGGTGATCTCCACTTCGTTGTCTCCGCTTTCCTTGATGATACCGTTGAAATTGTATCGCATAGGTCCGCCAACTTCGGGAGTGCCTTTCCACCCTTTGAACCATGGCATCATAGTTTCAAAGGGTTTCTCTTCTCCACTGCCGTCCAGGCGACCCATGCGGCGCTTCAGATTGTTAACGACGTCGACGGGATGATAATTCGGAATGGTGGTACTCCAGCCCGTGCCGATACCATCAGCTCCGTTGATCAATATCATCGGGACAACGGGACAATAGACTGTGGGTTCGATGGACTTGCCGTCATCTACATTATGTTCGTAGAGGGGCTCATCCAAAGGCGAGAACACACGTCTTGCAAATGGTGAAAGTCTAGTGAAGATATAACGAGGGCTAGCAGCATCGCTACCTCCAGCAAGTCTGCTACCGAAATTTCCGCTGGGTTCCAAGCAGTTGACGTTGTTTGAGCCAACAAAATTTTGAGCAAGACCAATGATAGTCATATGCATAGAAGCTTCACCGTGATGGTAGGCGGTATTCTCCCCAACGTAACCGGCCAATTCAACCACCTTCATGTCACGGACAAGATTACGCTTGAAGCAAGCAAACATGACCTTTCTCTGTCCAGGCTTGAAACCATCAAGGACAGACGGAATGGATCGAAGATTGTCAGCCATGCTGAAGAGAATCAGTTCCTTATTGACGAAATTGTCGTAGGTCAAGGTCTTTGTAGAATGATCGAGGTAGGTTCCAGGAAGGAAATTGCCTAGCCAGGCTTTTCGTTGATCAGCCTTCTTCTTTGAGAATGCAAGGTCAATCAGCTCTTCTTCTTCGGGTTTCATGACCTCGAATTCTCTCAAGTGATCATCAAGGTTGCTGAAGTAGACCTGTGCATCCTCTGGCAAACTGGTACCCAGACCCTTGTAGTACTTGTGCTTCCAGCCCTTGTCATTTACATGTTTTTCCTTCCATTCCTCATATTGCGGCATGGTGAAGAATGCCTTCTGACCAATAGGTTTCTTAGGATTTGGACCCTTCCACACCTTGATAATAGGGGTGATGAATTCCTGGAAGAAGTCTGGTAACTTGAGCAGACTGGGGAACTGCACTTGAAGGAAGTTAATCAGAAGACCTTTGATGTGAGAACCATCATGATCTTGATCGGCCATAATCATGAGATGTCCATATCGAAGGCCGTGTGTGTTATGATAAACTTGCTTATGCTTTAGGCCAAGGAATTGCTTGATGTTCTGGATTTCGGCATTCTTGGAAATCTGATCGACCGAAGCATCACGCACATTGAGCAATTTACCTCTCAATGGAAAGACGCCAATACGGTCAGGGTCCAAGATAGCTCGACCAGCAACAGCGAGACCTTTGGCGGAATCTCCTTCAGTTAAGATCAAGGTGCATTCATGACCGTGCTTCGTACCAGCCAAGTTGGCATCAACGAGCTTGGGGTTGTTCATGCGTGAGCGTTTGTTGCCATCACTCTTCGTCAGCATCTGGTCAGCCTTGGCTTGTGCGAAACTCAAGATGTTCTGAACTGCGTCTGTCTTGCCGATCTTCTTGAGAAATTCTTCCGTAAGAGCGCATTTGCTCCCGAATTGCTTGACTTTAGTAGTAAGCTGCTCCTTGGTCTGCGACGTAAAGGCGGGGTTGACAATCAAGCAATTTACGAAGAGAAATATGTGGTTCCGAATTTGGTTGGACTTCAGTGCAGCTCCCTTAGTATTCTTCTTCTTGACCACTTCCAGCAATTTGTCGCAGATTTGGTCTGCAATATAGTTGACATGTGTACCGCCAGATGTCGTAGCGATGGAGTTGACGAAGGAGACCTGTTGGAATGACCCATCGGAAACAGCGAATCCAATCTCCCATTTATGATCATGCGCCTTGGGATCTTCGATAATGACTGACGCAGATGGCGGTCCTTCAGCGCCCTCTTCAGCTCCACGCTCCTTTTGGATTGCCTTGGCATACATCTCGATATATTTCTTGAAGTCCAGCTTGATGAGGGTACCATTGAGGGATACCTTGACACCTTTGACTGTACCTGCCATGTCATAGACTCGGCGCTTGACTAGAGCTTCGAAGTCGTCGTCAATGCCTTGCATCTTGAATTTTCGATAATCCGGAGTAAACGTGACTCTGGTGAAGTCCGAAGACTTGCTTGACGAGATCTTGGCTTTGCCCATGTTGGTCATGTTATCGGTCCATGTCTGTTTATATCTCTTGCCAGTGTTCGAATCTTGCGTCTCCAGTGTGAATTCTGTACTGAAGACGTTACAAAGCTTAGCTCCGTAACCGTTTCGACCTCCAGTCGTCTTTGCCTCGTCATCGTCGTAATTGGATCCGGTAAGAAGGTGACCAAAGATCATTTCGGGGATGTAGATTTTCTCTTTCTGCATGGAGGTCAGTAAAGACTCTACCTACTATACGCTGTAGAATAGACTGACCTTGTGGATTTCAATGGGAATACCAGCACCATCGTTCTCGATACTAATCTCACCTTTTTCGCGATCCACAACCACCTTGATCTGTTTCATGGAAGGATCACGTTGCTTGTTGTCTGCAGCATTGACCAGAATCTCGTCGAAAATCTTGTAAAGACCAGGGATAAATGAGACAGGTCGAGACTCCATCTGTGAGGTCTCCGAGTTGAAAACCCACATCTTCTCTGTAGTCCGCTCGGTGGAGCCAATATATGTGTCCGGACGCTTGATGATGTGCTCTAGTTGTGTCAATTTTTGATACTGCTCCGTCGCATCCTTCTTCTTCATGGGTTTCGAAGCAGGAGCGTCGTCCAGATTCATGCTCTCGTTGGCAATATCTTGTAGAGGCTTTCCACCGCTCTTCTTCGCCGCAGGTGCCTTCTTCTGCTTCTTGGCACTGGGTGGGGTATTGGACAATAGAGATGCATCTTGCATGGAATCGACATCCGAAGGCTGGTCTTCATCGTCGCTCTCAGGCTTGGGTCTCTTCTTCGAGGCAGCCTTCAGAGTCGTCTGAACCATCTTCTTTGGTGCAGCTTTTGTGGTAGCTTTGGGAGCTTTCGGTGCGGCGCCCTTCTTAGGCCCTGGCTTTGCTTTGGTTTTCTGCATATTCAAAGTCAGACTCGAAACAATCGAACGAGTTGCGCAATATATAACACGAGTTGATTCTGTGAATAAGTTGGAATATCGTGGGGAAACGTACAGGAGCCGCAGCGGGGGAGAAAACGTCAGAATCGCTCTGGACATCAAAGGCCGAGGACTCGTCCAGCAAAGAGTCCTCCATGGTTGAAAGCCTGGTCGGCGCGATTGAATGGACAGATTAAGGAAAGAGGGCGTCGCAAAGACGAAGTACCGGAGACCACTTCAGGGCTCCAATACTAAAAGAAACGAACGTGAAGTAGACGTGAATTGACCGTGATGTGGGGAGTTGTTGTGGTTGTCCAAGTTCTACATGGAGTCCTCGAGATTTGGTGTTTGTTTACTGGAAGTCGCGTTTTGGGACGCTAGTGCGTATTAAGCTAGTGTGCAAAACCTGGGAGCCTCGCTTGAAACCTGAGGGCCTTAGGCGTCACGTTCAATCTGAATTGCATCGCTCCCCCATCTCAGATGTTGCACCGCATCTTCACGAACATGGCCCAGACTCCCTCGCCGTTGAGATGTAACGATTGAGGGACATTGTTTTCGCCCTCGCGAACTTTCCGATGGGGGACATGCATCAGCCCGCACCCGATATTTCCGCACCGTCTACCATGACCAGATCTGGATCTCCTCTTCCTTTTCCCAAGATTATCTCTTCTGTGCTCCTGGTACTCCACGCGTTCAAGCGATTTGAAACCCAACGGCAGTCAGAGAAGCATGCCGGCGCTAGATGTCCGGCTTTTACTCCTTGTGTAACTCCAAGCAGGCTTGGAAGTATGGCTACACAAAGACAACAACCTTCTGTCGGATGACGCCTTTTACTTCGATCTTGTTTTCTTCATTCTCATGATACCTTCAGATTTGACAGCTCGCTCACTCCCTCTATTGAAAGTCATACTTGATCACGATACACAAATACCATTCAACTCACTCTCCCTATACGATTCCAAATCCCGCAAATACCCCTGAACGAAGCATTCTTCGAGTCTCCTGAGAAGCATTTACCCTGCTCTTGTGCATACTGTCGTGTAGCCAAGATGTGCCAGCCAATGGCTTGAGATAGAGCCTTTTGGTTCTGCTTCGTTTGTCCTGGTGCATTGACGACAACGTGGTTGGCCTCAAAACATGAGTTGCCGCATGGGGTCAACGGGAGGGTGCATTTTGGGCTGATTTCTGTTCCGTGCACAGACTCATTCTTCAGACTATGACTCGAGGTTTTTTGATGAGCAGCACAATAGCCATGCTGTAGCTTGTACTTCATGACATGAATCAGAAGTTGGAATTCTCGTGGAGGTTTGCGGGTCTTTCCTTTCTCCTCTTCATCTACCTTCATTCAAGCGATATATTATCTGCAGACAGTCGGCAAGGCTGTTACAGGCTCAGGAAGCGATGTCTCTGAGATATGTCTGAGGCACATGTTAGGCTTCTCAAAGCCAGCCTCCAACCATATATTCCGTAGTGCGCTTGCTTGCATAAGTCCCGTGTATTTACCATGATCTTCAAGTGACATCTGCAGCTTCGCAGTAGTTGCGGACAGGGAAGGTTCGCATCTTATTCTCGAAGAGCAAAGGAAGCTCTTTGAGGAGCAAGAGGAGAAATATGTAATGATACGGATAGGGGCATGAAGCTTAATCGCAGGGTTCTAGATCTTTCAACAGTTTCTGAATTTCCCCGAGACACAGGTTCTGATGTGTGCTATGAGCAACATCCGATCCTTTGACGGGGGACTCATGATGGTTTGGAGAATTGCTGTCCACGTGCATCGAGTCAAGCAAGCGGTCTCTGGTATGCGCGCTAATTGCTACGATTTCTTTGTCTGTCTGAAGAAATTGGCTGTTCACCATGGTAGCTCATCCGCGACTTCTGCAGCCTCCCGGCCCAGGACTCTTCGCCAACATGTAGGCCCAGCATTCTCCCTTCCCACTTTCAAACAAGCTCTGTCCCGATCGGGTTGTGGCACAAAAGTTGTTGGTGTCAAACTGCCAATATGAGCCTGGAAAGACACACAACTCTGTCACGCTGCCGGATGTTGGTTGCTATCTCTCCCCATTCGGCAATTCCACTGCTTTGGGCTTCTAGTGAAACATACTTCCCTCGATCTTGCTCTAAGATGAGTATGCATATTGCTCGGTAGGCCAGTTGGCTCCATGGTTACGGGCGCGGGAGCGGAGAACTTCTACAGAAGCTTTCTACAGGTTGTTTGAATCACTATTTCATCATCTCGGGACTTGTCCTTTCAAAGTATCGACACCGCGCAGAAAGAAAGGCATAAGGATAGTCCCTCACCCTCAAAGGTTGCCGGGGTATCAAGGACCTAGAGTACGTTTTCCCTGGACGCTACGACTGCATCGTTGATTCCCACCCTCGACCCCACGAATGAGCGGTGGAGACGTGCAAACGGACCATCAATCTACCCCAGGTCGGTTCCTAGACATTGACAACAAAGAGAACTTCCACACCGAACTTGCTGATAGTGGCTGAAGACACGACTGGCAAAACTTAGACTGCAGGACGCTGCACCGCTAGCTGAGGTCGAAGGAGCACTGAATCTCAACCCCGTTATCCCACTCCTCATAAAGACCCACGAACGGACTTTTCCTGGAGCTCTGTTTGCCTTCCTCAATTCAGTGGTTCTCTTAAGCTGCTTACCAGTGCATTCGTTGCCTGGGCTGGCTGCTTTACGCCGTTGAAAATCTGTTCGTCATCGAAGGACGATATCTACCTTGCAGAATTAGAGGCCCACCCAATCGAACTTTCAGCTCTCACCGCTATGCTATCCGTAGCATCACTCCTCAACCCTGTCAAAACAGAACCACGAGGCACTCGACTGCCATCAAGTCCCTCATCGTCGCTGCGTACATCGTCTTCAATTCATGGTAGCCCTCAGCTAACGACTCAGTCTTCCTTCAAGAAGCAGAAGATGACTAAGGACGGGGCCATCTTTGCTAAGGGTAAGATTAAGGGCGAGGTCAATTTCCCTCCGTTTGAACGGTTGGATGAGGAAACCATGCGTGAGGTTCAGAAATTCCAAGTGTATCCGCTTGGTAAGATCCAAGAGTACTCTCGCCACATTCCTTATAACAGCGAGAAGAAAAGCTTCCTCGAGAAGACTGGTCGAGAAAGTTTCGAAGGTGACGAGCTGACTGGACGTCCTGTGACCCTTGCTAATCTCTGATTGCAGTCTTCCAATACGTCTTCAAGGTTCCCGGAGACGATAAGGAGTACACGGTGATGTGGGACTACAATATTGGACTCGTTCGCATTACCCCCTTCTTCAAATGTTGCAAGTATTCCAAGGTCAGCACACTTTTCGAACTAATTTCTAGATTTCCAGCTGACATCCCTCAGACTACGCCCGCCAAAATGCTCAACATGAATCCTGGACTGAAAGAAATCACCCACAGCATCACAGGAGGAGCTCTCGCAGCCCAAGGTAACTCTGGCGCTGACAATAGCGATATGAATTCTAACAACACTCAGGCTACTGGATGCCCTACGCCTGTGCGCTTGCAGTCTGTACAACCTTCTGCTCTCACATAGCAGGCGCCCTAATCCCCATCTTCGGCCCAACCTTCCCCTCGCAATGCGTCCCCCCCGAAGCCCCCGAACACGGCCGAATGATCATCGACCCGCAGACCGTCCTCGCCGCCACCGCCGAAGCCGAAGCCTACCGCATCCAATACAGCAGCAGCAGCTTCACGCCCAAGCGCGACAGCTACTCGCCCCAACACCCCATGATGCGAAACAACAATAACGACTCCATGCGCACCACGCCCCCGAACCTGGGTCGACGTCTACGGCTCAAGCGCGCATTTACGGGCGAGGTTCCCTACGGATTGAACACGGACACGGATCTCGACACGAATGGCAGCGAGGCGAGCAGTGGCGATGGGTACTACTGTTCGCCTGGAACGCCCGTGAGTGCGAACAGCCTCTCGCAACCGCACATCTGGCATGCGCACAACATGGTTTCGCACAGCGCGAACTCGTCTCTGAACGTCTCGCCGCCGTTCAAGACGCCGAATCCTATTCTGAGCGCTATTCCGCGATCTACGGGGCTGGCGGAGATGCATATGGGGAGTGTTTGGCGGGGAGTGGCGAAACGGAGGGTGGATGAGGTGGATGCGGATGATGAGTATGATGGCGAGGAGAGTGCTACGAGTGTCACGGATGATAAGGGGAGTGCTGACGAGAAGGGCAGTGATCGGGAGATGGAGGATGTCAGCAGCAATGGGGTTGGAGGTGCAGAGAAGAAGGCCGCTTGGCTTCTGATGAAGCTTAGTGTCAAAGATGGAGAGTGTGGCGTCGAAGCCGCAAAGGAAAAGGAGGACGAGGGTCCACGGATCAAGAGAAGACGAGCTACATCGATGTGAGCGTAGTTTGTCGTCACGAGGGAGGCATGGAGTTTGGGTATTAGGACGGGGTTTGTAAGGAGTTCATTGGTAAGGCTGGATGGAGTGGGGTGTTCAGGCTCACTGACGGCTGTTCACGAGGAGAATAATCTGCATGGAGGTATTTTAGGATGGGAGTTTGTGTCGGAAGCATCTATGTCCCCATACCAATTGGAATTTTGTAGCATATGTCTCAATGCGATGATTTTGTTGCGATCGCTACCATTTCCTACTTTGAGCCTCAATCCCTTCCCATTAGACTTGTCAGGTTTTCCCCACGCGGAAGGAAACGGCTGTCATATTTCCCACACAACGTGCTGCCAAACGTGACACAATTGTCTCTCCATTCCTCGGGGTCGCCGGTTTTTGTCACACCTATCATGTCCGTTGGGAATATTGAGCACAACGCGGAAGAAGATCCGAGCCGTCAGAATTTGGCGAACAAACGCTTCTGTCTTTCTCAGGAACCAACTCCCGGAACCATCCAGCCTATCGCTATGTCTCAACCAGTAGTTTTCTCCACAAGTTTCTTGCTCTTGAATTCCTGTACCCAGGCGTCGGAATTGGCTTTCGGTAGCACGAAGATCTTCACCACCTCGTCTACAACCTCGACGTTGCCAGACGTGAGAACCTTTAGCAACGATACTTTTCTCCCGACCTTGATCAACCCTCCAGTAACGGTCTCCATGTAACAATCCACTCCACTCGTGGTATACACGCCCTGTTTATCCCAGGGAAGCGGCAGAATGTAGCTCAGATGGTCCCCCACGGACTCCATCTCATTAAAAGCCTTGACGAAATCGCTCTCCAGATGCAGGGGATACAGCAGGACCGTCGGGAAGCTGACGCTCGACTGGGGATCTATCGGATTTGGGACGAGCTCGATCCTCGCGTCCTCCATCTCGGGAGGTTGACTCGTCTTCCTCGTCTTGATGCCCCTGGCCTTCAATGCAGCCGTGAGCGTAACTCCCTCTAGCCTCCTCCTATTCTCCCTCTCCAACTCCCGCTTCCGTCTCTTCTCGACCTCCTCATTTCGCTTGATGATCTCATTTGCGACCTCAAGCAAATCCCGATTCCCCGGGTCAACAGCCAAACCCCTCGCGCATGCGTCGTCCGCTTCGGCAATCTTGTCCAGCTGCAGTAACGCTTTCGAGCTCCTGTAAAACGCCTTGACGTTCTTCGAATTAATCCGTAGCGCGCTCCCGCAATCCTGCACGCAGCTCCGGTAATTCTTCAGCCTTAAATGACAAGCAGCTCTGTTGACCAGACACTGTTCCAGGATCCCGACTTCCTTCTTAATTTCCTCCTGGTCGTTCGCCTCCCCTTCCCCCTTCTGTCTCTTTCTAACTTCGAGAAGCAGAACTTGTATTCCCTTCCCGTAGAATTCCTTAGCGTCCTTCCATCCCTTCTCTTTGAAGCTCTCGTTGCCACGCTCCTTGAACCCTGCAGCTACCTCAAAGGGTGTACCTTCGTATGCCAACGCCTTCAAGGCTTCCAAGTCGTCATTTTCTTCTAATGAGGTCATGAACAAGGGTGTCTTGTTCAATTCAGCCAATATCTCTTCTCCGCTCTTATTCCGTAAAGCTGCCATGGCGGGAGGAAGGGCAGGACCCGTGCTGCCATCTTCGTTCGTGGTCTGAGTAGAGGAAGATGCAAACGCATTCATAGCCTGCGTGAGGAGGTCTGCCTGTGGCGGAGGAGGTTGCGAGGCATTTTGCTGAGCATCGGACACCTTGACAGTATCTGCAAACTCGTCTGAAAGCTCTTCTATCTTCATAACTGCTCGTGGTCGTAATTCGAAAGCTGTTTATTTTCAGTTCGTGATGCCAAAATTTTATTTTGGCGGGGTATATACGGCGGAGACTAGAGGGGTGGAGCGGATTCTTATCGCACCACTCGGCCCTCCGCTAAGTCTCGGGCTCGGTCTTGGCACGGAGATAAACGAAGTCCGGATGGATAAACCCCGCTTAGAAATCCAAGGAGGGGTTCATTCTCTTCGGGGCCGGTCTTGGATCACATCATTTGCTGCACTCCTTGCATGAAGTTATAATCCATGTACGATATCATGGATGATTGGCGATCATCTGAATGCCGTGGTTAAGAGTGCATACTGTCTCAAACTTAGCCATACTCTCGAGTCAAGTAAATATAGATATAAACATCTCCACCATCCTCAAATCGTCCCCCATCATTCTACATATCAACTATCATAAAGTGGATCGACACGTGATACAGACCACCTTATCAACCATCAAAGCAAGCTCTCTCCATCACAAACCAAACATAAACAACATCACCTCCAAAAGATACCTCACAATGGGTTCCACATCCCCCAGCATAATCCTCTACACCAACCACAACTGCCCCTGGGCCCACCGCGCGCACATCGCCCTCGCCGAACTCTCCCTCCCCTTCACCGAAGAAATCATCGACCTCTCCGTGCCCCGCACCGCCGAATACCTCAAAGTAAACCCGCGCGGCCTCGTCCCCTCCATCAACTACAACGGCGCCATCATCACCGAGTCAGCCATTGTGTCCCAATTCCTCGCCGACGCGCACCCTTCGCACCTGGTCAAGAAGAGCGACGAGGAAGGCGGCGCGCTGCAGCGTGCTCGAATCAGTTATTTCGTCGATGCGTATTTTAGCAAAGTGAATTCGAACTTCTACCCGATTTTGAAGGCGCAGTCGGAGCAAGAGAAGGAAGTCGAGGCGCAGAAATTCGTTGATGCCGTTGTTAAGGAACTCGAACCGCAGCTCCAGAACGCGGGACCGTTCTTCGGGGGCTCAAGCAAATTGACTTTGGCTGAAGTAAATCCCCCTCCCCTCCCTATCCCTATTTCCAACCCATTCCTCGAAACTAACCAGAAAAAATAAAGGTCCTAACAGGCTCATTCCTGCTCCGCGCCCTGACCATCCCCAAATACGAGCACCTGAACCTCTTCCCCAAGAGCTTCCTCCCGAATCTCGAGGCCAAGGCCCCGGCGTTCTGGAAGTGGGCCCATGCTGTGATTCAAGAGAAGAGCGTTAACCACATCTATGATGAGCAGGGAGTTGCGGAGAGGACGGCGGAGAGAGTTAAGAAGATGATTGCGTCTAAGTGAAGAGCCTTATTTGTTGAAGAAGGAGCTGATGTGATCTGATGCTTGGCAGGATTTGATGGTATCCAATGAATGCGATGGTTTTGGCAAAGATGTGTGCACTTGTGATGTGAAGATCTTCTGTTGAATTGAGCTTTGTGGTGTTCATCGTGTATGCCCTCAGAAGTTTTCTGCGCCTGCCTTGGGCCATTAAAAAGTTTCTTTGATAATTCAAGATGAAATGTCTCATTGTCCTTGCCGAGAAATTATAATTTCATCCTTTATTAGTTACTACTTGGTAACCAGTATCTGCGCGTTTTGCGCGTTTCGCGCAATGAGCGCTCTTGGCGGGATTTGCGCATTCTGCGGGATACGCGCATTTTGCGGGTAGGTCTAACTCGTCAAAGTATCACAAAATAACAATGAGGTGGGACTTTTAAGGCATCATTCCTAATGTCCTGAAGGCTAGCTTAGACTTCAGAGTCCATATCCTCTATGTTGGAGCTTCGGAGAGCCCGGGAACTTGGTGGATGACGTGTGTGAGTAGTACCTAGAAAATTGGTTGTTGATGTTAGAGTGCCTATTGAATATTGAATAAATCTTAGATACAAATCTTCGGCTGCTTGTCATGAAATGGAAGCTTCTACATCATCACTCCTGTACTCACTTCCTCAATTTGGATAAAACGCTCGGTACAGTGTCTTTGGACGCTGAGCCTTTGGTATAAGACATATTATGATTAGCGCTGAGAATTAACGCTGAGACTACAGTATCGCTATTCTTACAAGATGCTCTCCCACCGCAATGCTATTACTGACAACTCCATCTTCATGCCAATACTAACAACTTCGCCGCTGAAAGTGTAATAACAAGAAGGAAAACTTGAACTCCCACGATGCGACAAACCCCGACAATCATGCCCTTACCCATCTTGGATTTCAATTCAGTATGTATCCGCGCTTTGGTATACCTCACGGATTTCTTCCTCGAACATAGGATATATCTTTCTCCTTTGAAGCTTCTGAGCTGGAGTGAGGAGGCCCTGCAACTCGTCAGTATATTATTCTTCTCAGGTTGTTTTGACCCAGGCATACATTTTCGGTTGTCCATTCGTGTTCTGTGAGGATTGGCCATTTGATAATTTCTGAGCCTTCCAGCTTGCCTTTAAATCCTACCTCTCGCAACTGGTCGCGAACGAATTGTCTAATTTGTTTGTCTTTCAGCAACTCGCTACACATCAGAAAGCCCGTGTCAGCAGATATTCTTACAAAAGACTTGTGAACAGTAGCTAGTAACATGAGAAAGGTATACATACCTGTAACTCATGCCTGCAAGGATCGACGTCCTATGACAACTTCTTGCAAACTGTAGGATGACGTCCTTTCTCGGTACTACAATAGCTAGGATGGTTCTCTGCTCTCCTGAAACATATATACAGACATTCGAGACCACGCTCGATGTCCGATAGATCGATTCGAGCTGTCCCTGGGTCAGTTAATTTTATGAGATTGCTGTGTCATTTCTTACCTTCTCTAGAGCAATGTATTCTCCCAGACTTGTCTTGACAAGGTTCTTCTTTCGATCCAGCAATTTCAGATGGCCGTTGGCATCCCATGCCCCTATATCACCTGTCTTGAACCAACCATCGGGTCTCATCGCTTTTCGTGTCTCGCTCTCATTTTCATAGTAGCCATCCATTACGGCATCTCCTCGGATCCAAATCTCTCCAACGTTGTTTTTGGCAAAGTACTCTGCCTCCCTAAAATCAACGAGCTTGATCTCGATACACGCAGGAATGTCACCGAGAGTATTGTCAGTCCACTCCTGTTTGTCGCAAATAAGTAGTTAGCATATTTCTCGATAATGGTTCGAGAGGAGGTTTCGCAGTGTGAACGAGCCTGAAGAACAAGAAGTGACTGAAAGTAACATGGCTCGGAAATGGCAAGCCATGGAGAACAATCTCAGAAAGGTAGTCTTACAAGAGGATCTTGAAGAGCACCCATCCTATCAATGTCCATTAGTGGTGGAAATAATCTTGTGGACGATCACTTACGCAGTGGTTTCCGTCAGCCCATAACCGCTGATCATGGAGGCTACTGTATAGGAAAGAAATCTGCGGTCCTCTTTACTGAGCGGTCCGGCACCATTGAAACATGCCCGAAGTCTGCCACCAAACTGTTCTCTCACAGGTTTGAACACAAACTTGTCCAGTATTTTCGCCCCGGGTAGCCTTTTATCGCAGAGCCATGTTTTCCACTTGATAGCATGAGAGAACACCCACCGGGAGAGTCGTCCCTTTCTGTCCACAGTTTCTTGAATCCCCTTCTTGACTTGATCCCACACTGCAGGAACACCAACCATGATTGTTGGCCTTAACTCTCTGATATCTCCTTTGCAATTTCGCATTGACTTGTCCAGCATAGTTCGTGGACTACCGTAGCCCATTTTCATACCCCAGAAGAGGCACGCGTTCTCGAAAGCATATTCGAAACTGTGTGCTAGGGGCAAGTAGGAGAGAACGGAGTCTTCTGTCCCGACGTAGTCCTTAAAAATGGAATTAAGCCCTGCGATGGCTGCAACCACGTTCCTGTGCTTCAATGGCACACCCTTCGGCGTTCCTGTCGTACCAGACGTATACATAATGCAGCAAAGATCTTCAGGTAAGGGGGGAACGGGTGGCAATCCACCAACCTTGCCCAGCTCAAGGAAATCGCTGAAGCTCAAGATTGTCAGAGATGGATGCAGTGATTGGAGTCTATCAATATCCCCTTCTTTAGGATCATGATCGTCATTATATATGACGAGCTTGACATCTGTTGCTCGAACTAGAGGTTGTCCGAGCTTGGAAAGGAGATCCGAATCAACCTAGATAGCACGATGAGTGAGTATGATTCTTTTCTGACTTGATCTGGACATGAAGAGGGATCTTTAGACTCCGAGCTGACGTCTATAGTTCCAAAAAAGGAGCAAACAAGGCAAGCAACATACAAAGATGGCCTTCGCATGAGTCTGCACAAGAGAAGTCTCCAGTCCTGATTCACCCAAAGTGGCATAGGAAGTGACGATTGGCATGGATTGAGTTGTAGCGCCATGAGACATGGCGAGCCAACGCATACTGCAGAGCTCAAATCAGCTCTTCTTCGTAGACATTATGCCCGAAGTACTCACCTCGTAGCAGCAAAAACGTGCACCCGAGACCCAGGCTCCAACCCAGCATTTCTGAGCGACTGTCCGATTCTTATTGCAAGATTAAAGTAGTCTTGATAGGTGGTCCATTTGTATTCGCTCATCTCGTAGTATATCCACTGCTTGTTGTTCAGTTCTTTCCTACCATTCACTTCTCTCTCACTCTCAACTTTCAACTCCTTATGCGTCGAAAGCAAAGTTCTTGATCCTAGTGCAGCCGCTGACCCAAAAGTATCTCGAGCGTGTTGTAAGACATTGTACAGTGTAGCGATTTCTGGCCTGGGCCTGGATACAAGTCCGTCGATATATTTGGCATTGCGACGAGGAATGGTTTCTCCGTCTTTTTTGGCAACGCCAGGAACTTCGAGACTGAATGGAGGCTCATGAAACATGCCCGGTTGGACGATGGCCTTCTTCAAGTTCTTCTCGTGGGGAGCCATTGTTGGTCGTGATTCGGGAGATTCTGGGGCGAGCAGGGGTGTTGATTCAAGCGAAGTCGATGTATTGATAGTCGGAGTAGTAATGGATGTTGTTGGATATATGTGTTTTCGATTCCGGATTATCGTATGATTCTGAGATGCATCTGCAACTTCGGATTCGAATGAAGAAGCCATCGTTGTGGGGAGATTTGGAAAGTGCACCTTGGGAAAGTGGTGTGACTGGAAGGTGCGTTCGACCTCTGATGCTGTCACGTGAGCGATTGGCAAGGAACCTTTTGCAGGTTGTGACAGAGTAATTGCTTTCTGCGATGTTACAATATGGGAATCTTTCTTTTAAGAGAGGGAACTATTCGAAAAGTGTTGGGGCATTGATGACTGCTGGCATTGTTGGGTCATGAGGGCCTCGGCAGCGCAAACGAGGACGGAAAAGGGGGTCGGAAAACTGATATATGTCTCTTCTTTTAGTAGGCGACACCTCGGTCAAACATCCGCCGAGTAAGCAGGACATCCCAAGTTCTCACCCGTATCCACAACCATCCAAGCCCAAGCTCTTCCCGGCTCACCAAACAATAAGCCATAACGATGGTCATTCGCCTCGATGACGGAGCCATCCTTGATGCCTTGCTGAACTCGTTCCCAAGTAGCATAGCTCATAAAATGTTCCCTCTCATCCTTCTCGAACACTAGCATATTTCCCGAGATTCCATGACATAGACACGGCTCCTTGACCAGAAGACCCTTCTCCCAGACATTCTTCCGTCCCTTTTCGATAGCCATATCAAGTTTCTCCTTCAGACGCGGAAAACGATCTCTGATAGGAAGCAGCGAGACCAGCACTCCAGGACTTCCGTGGCACCATTGCACGTATCCTCCTTTGTCGCTTGACCCCATCATGATATACCAATTCCCATCTTCCTCCTGCTGATCCAACAACTCTTCCACCGAACTCTCAAGCTTCTCCTCAAAACCCAGATCGCAAAGCACAATCTGCAACACAATCCCAGCCAACCCGTGAGCCGCACCCAAAAACTCCGATCCTTTATGCCAAGTCCAAGGCCTCCTCGGAATGATATGTTCACACAACATCCTCATCACCTCATTTACCCTCTCCTTACTCTCAGGAACCCAGAACCTCACCGTCCTCAACAAAACCAGCGTCCCTGCCCTCCCATCGAATAGCTCATTTTCTCCCTCTCCAATAACTTCATGCATTTTCCTCACGCCCGCAAGCACTTCGTCCACAACCGACATATCCTTCGTGATAGCAGCTCTCACCGCCCGACTCGCCACATACTCATTCTTGAAACCCATCTTGATTCCCTCGGGAATCAAAGCAATTTGATCAGAGCCACAATCCAGATACTCTAAACACCATTCTTTCCCACTTTTTCCCTCGATGACCAAATCTGGATGTGTTTTGCTCAGCCAGAGAAAGACGTAAGCGATTGATGTGGGGCCGGTGAACAGCCCCTTATATTGGCCATTCCATGGATTTTGCGGTGGCGCACCTAGGATGATGGTTGTGAGCGAGTGGATAAGCTCTGATCGAGGATCGGAGACTTTGGCAAGTGTAGGTGAGTCGTTGGGAAAGTATCGAGGTTTGTCGGACATTTTGGCTGAATCTTGATGAAGACAGTTAGAGGTGAGGTTGAGGAGGTTCGCGCTAAATATGATATCAGCCCCACTGGGGTAGATCCGAGGGAAGTCATGCTATTGGTGAGCTCGTAACGTGGAATATAGATTGACTCTTAAGGAGATGGACCACTTGGTCGAAAGGTTTGAAGATAATAGATTTTTTCTGTTGACCTAAATGTGAGCTACCCAAATTGATATTGCGGAAGAGCTTTTGTATTATGCAAAGTGATCTATATGTATGTTTATACAGAATTACCTATCTGGCCTTCAACTCCACCAGTGCCATTCAATTGCTGCTCTGGACCACCGGTATCCTCGCCCTTGTTGATCTTATCAGCCTTGACATCCGTATGGCCACCTGTCTTAGGCTCCGCAACAATGCTAGAGTAAGGACCTGGTTTAACAATTCCATCCAATGGACGCTCGTTGACAGGCGCAGCTGACTCGATGGCCATGTTTGTATCGACTTTGATCTCCCCATTTTCGACTTTGAAGCCTGGCGCGACGTCCTGCATTGCTTCGTCTTCATCCTTTACTGCTAGCTCATCGTCCTCATCCTCCGATTTGACAACTGGTTTCTCTTCGTCTTCTTCCTTGACTTCTTCTCGTTTCTTTGATGCGCCTTGGTTGTTGACTAGAGGTGTGGTGTCGTTGAATAGTCGTAGTAACATAGCCGTGCGATCCTCCTTGGCGAGCATAAGGTTGAGCGAATGTAAACTTCGCCATAGTGGCAAGACTATGCGCTCATCGAATCCATCTTTCTCGTTGCTGGGCTCAACTCGGAGCACGCAGCATCCCATCCCAATATCTCGGACGCGCTCGCCGATCTCATCTAGGTCTTTCCAAGCCCCTTCAGAGAGTTTCGGGAACATCTCGATGAGAAGTTTCCTCAGGGTCGATCTCTTGTAGAGTCTCACTATTCGTTCTTCGCCAACATAGCCTTCCAGGATTGGCATGCCTTCTGACTGTATCCTCCATTTGCACACGCCTTCCTTCTGCACATCTTGCCTCATGAACATCTTAACACCTCCATGGATGAACTTAATACCCTTGCCCTCGTTCTCAGTCAAGATTTCTCGAATAAGAGTGGATGTGTAATAGATCGTCTTTGTTGGTTCACCCATGGCGTTTCGCACCATGAACCGATCTCGGGGGAAGCGCGGAGATAATTTATAGAACTCCTCGACAACCTTGACTTCTGGATGCTCCCCAGAGATATACTTAAACGGCTCCTCGAATTGCTGCCCAGCTCGGTTTCTGAGTGCAGGTCGCGCTTCTGCTTCAGCTCTAAAGTCGCCAGGTCTTTTCGTGAGGTCAAGCTGAGCACCTGGTGGTGGAGGTCGGCGAACTTCCACATTCTCGACTCCTGGCTCCAGGACATCGACCTCGTTCTTTGTCTTCAATTTTTTCGTTTGCATGACAGCGTCGACCTGAGCATCTTCTACTTCATCAACAGATCGTTTCCTCGCGTGTAGCGTAGAACTAGGCGTAGTATTTTCTTGGTTTTGTCGAGCTACAGGCGCAACCTCAGCATTCGAAGGCTCGGATGGTTGTATGAGAGCGTCAGCAGCCTCAATCTTCCGTAGAACACTGTCACCATTTTCAGGTGTTGCCCGAGACATGATCTCATCCACGATTGAGGTGATGGGTGCTTCTGTTTGTACATTCTTTGCTGGACTTTCAGGCTTGGCTCTGAACTCAGTAACTTTCTCCAAAATGGCAATGAAGAAACCACCGGTATCTTGAAGATGTGCGTATACTCTCATACAGTTCTCAAGTGGAACTTGGGATATTTCGGAACCGTCGATAGGGGGAAACATGCCTGGAACGAGCCTTTCGGTGTGGGGAGTGACACCATGCTCATCCTGGTATTTCTCGACATCTTTATGAGAGAACCACATAATGCCACCTTTGTCGATGACACTCCAGCTCTTGAGGCCCGGTCGTCTCTTCAAAAGAGGGAGTTTGTCGTCGCTTGGTAGCAACTTGACTTTGTCGAGACCACCACATCGTTCGATCGCAGAGGCTACGACAGCTTCATTTTCAACCGGATTCATGCTGCAAGTAGAATATACCACGCGCCCACCAGGCTTCAACATTTGCAAGGCTCGAACAAGAATCCGAACTTGAGTAACATAAAGGCCCAGAGCATTACCAGGGTTCCAATCCTGCCACAAATTGACGTTCTTTCTTGTCGTACCGTCACCCGAGCATGGCACATCTGCCAATATCCGATCGAACTTTAGGTATCGATTTACTGCAGGATTCTTTGCTGAAGGAGGAAGCTTAATGGATGGAAACATCGTAGCATCGTGGTTGGTAACGATAAGATTTGGTGAGGAGAGACGCTTCAGTTGATGGATCAACATGTGGCTTCGTTTATAGTCGGAATCGTTCGCAATGAGAAGTCCTGTGGCTCGTCCATTGTCCGTCCAATCATTACCAACATCAGCTTCATCCATGCTTACACTGAGGTCCGGGCTAACTTCACGGCCATCTTCCTTGGCGTGGCTTCTGAGAGATTGACGCATTCGAGCCTCTTCTCCCATATGGACCATCTCTAGCAATTGAGCAGCTTTGCTGCCAGGAGCCGCACACATGTCGAGGACAGTCATGCTTGGTTGGAGGTCCATAACCAACGGAGGGATCATGCTAACAACTTCTTGTCTGCTAATGTTTCCCACACTAGTTTCGGAGACGAGGTATTTCTGGAAGGCCGCAAAAGGAGGGAATCGACGAACAACATTTTTCGGGGTTGTCATCCACCAGGCAAGGTCGTCAGGGTACCATGGTACAACTTTAGGAGGCTCGACGAGTGTACCATCGTAGTGAGAGATTTTCGAGATTTCGGGGATATAACGGCTGATGAGGAGCTTCTGTACTGCAAGCGCATGACTGGAATTGTGGTCAGCATATGAGCAAAGATGTTAGAATTCAATAGCTGGACTCGGCATACCCTTTAGACCCCGCAAAACGAAAGCTGTTAGGCAATTCACGCTTCAATGCGTCCCAGAAATCATCCTTCTCCTCAACGGAAAGTCGCAAGACACTGTTATAATATTTCTCGAGTTTTTCGTTCTGCTTGGGGACTCTATCGAAGCTGACTCGATTATCCTCCCCACCTCGACGACTTCCCCCGCCACGCCCTCTTCCTCCACGACCTCCACCACGACCGCCCTACAGTAAGTTAGCAGGCGCACAGAACTTCAAGGTCGCAGGACGTACTCTTTTGTTCCCTCGGCCCATTTATTACGACTATGTTGTGGCCGTAGAGAAATTGTGGAAGAGAGCTATCTTCCTATCGATGATGTCTCAAGATCGCACAAAAATTAAGCTCGAAGCTCAAAAATCGACAGGGGTCTTTTCGCGCTAAAATTGATCCGGTGAAGAAACACGTGATCGGGTGTATTCAACTTCAAAACATCTTCTTCTTTTCTTGAAAAGGAAAATAAAATCCAGACAGGAATTAATCTTTCAGCCATATATATAACTGTGTGAAATGTGCCATTTCGAAGTTTTCTTTCGTTCCACCCAAAATCTTTTGAGGTTTCTGATCAGACATGATTTGAAACGCCAATCTCTACGTCGATATTCACAACGCTATTTTGAGAGTACCGGTTGGATATACGCAGCAGATGGCGGGAACGAGATGCCATGATAAGATTGAGATTAACACCGAAGAACGACAAACACTGAAGGACCATTGCATTTGTCACATGAAGATATTGGTTGTCCGCGAGTTATATTACAATTGGACACTCCATTACTCCTCCACAATATATTAGAATTGATTTTGTATATACAAGTGCAAGGCACAAAAATCGATCTTCTACTTGGGAATCTGGATTCTTGGACTCAAATACAACCTAGAAAATGCGAAATCTCTACTACCCGTCTTGTCAATTTTCCACCTCGCAAATGTCACCGTTCTCTTTCAGCTTGGGAAGTTTGGCAATAAGATATCATGTTGCGTTTGTACTCAGATGAGCAGCTGATGGCGCATTCTGGCTTTCAGAGGATGCAAGTGCAAGCCTCCTAACGAATCTCCAAGCTGGTCTATATTTTGATTTTCCCTCGCCCTTCTCTTCTCCCTCTTCCTTTCTGTTTTCTCCTTGTCTCGTCTGATCTTTTCTGCTTGTTCTTGCTCATTTGCGCTCAACGGCACCTGCATATTACCAATCCTTTCGAATTGCACGAGAAGACTCTCCTCGGCCTCTTTCAAAAGAGGATGATCAAGCGCATCGATCCTGGCGATAAGCAAGAGGCTGCAAACGTTAAAGTTCGCCTTGTTACCTGCGACGTAGAAACCATGTAGATTGCATGCATCCTAAGAGTTTGAGCATTTCCTCCAGTTTGATTCGATAAGATAGATCAAGTAGGTGTTGGGCGACTTTAAGTACGTCTAGGATGAACAGAGGCCGTAGTCGAATGCCAGCTATCTCAAGAAACGGGATAGTGTATCCTGCACCATAAACAACAAGAAGTATATCTCGTCCAGCGACTGCATCCCCGATCTCTTTATTGAGATCTTGAAAACTGACATGCTTCGATTGACCGAAACAGATAGCTTTGGAGGCTTCCTTGAAGTACTTCGGACTTCCAACGATGAATTGATATGTTCTAAGGAGATCTCCATCCGAAGTATTGCGTTGTAAATGTCGAGTGTCCAATATGGAGAGTGCTATTTGGAATTGCGTGGGAAGTTGTCCAAGGGAATTGTTTTCGCAATCAAGGCCGACTATCAGCAAATCTTTCACAGCAGACCCTGGCAGACTCTGTCCCAGATTCAGCATTTGTATGCACTCTTGAGCTTGAATTTCCCGTCCAAAAGAGAGGCCAAATATGTGACGGGCCACGAGTAGTTCTATTCGTAGCAGACCTTTGTGAGGTGGCGGGGTCGTTTGAAGGTGGTTGCCATGTTGTCAGCTGAATGAGACAAGTTATTTGAAGATTCGGAGCATGAAACCTGGCAAAGCTTAGTCATATACTTGTGGGAGCATCTAGGTTCGTCCCGTTCCGTCGGTACCATTCTAGATTCGGTGGCTCAAACACGTGACACTTTGAGAAGTGTCTGCATACTTTACGAATGAAACAGGACGGGAAACTATCTCCCTAGAGTATGAAGCCATTTTGGAAAGTTCATATGGAACTTCTATACCAGTCTACAGCCCTGCGCCATCGGAGTGAAGTTATGCGATTCTTCGTCACGTGTTGCTCCGATTTCACAAAGAACCTTGAAAGCATGATGCATATTTTGTAATTCATTGTCGCTTTGCTAGTTCACCTGAATTCTCTCATACTGCTATTAGAAGCGATTCGCGGTTTATGACGTCAAGTGTATAGTTAAAACGAACCTACTAAGTACCCCTAGACTCAGGATTTATTTTCCCTTTCGCTGGTTCCGTTTTAGTCTGCGGACGTGAGCAACTGCTGCTTTAACCTGAGCAGAGCTAGAGCCTGAGCAGAGCCTGAGCAGAGCCTGAGCCTGAGCAGAGCCTGAGCCTGAGCAGAGCCTGAGCCTGAGCAGAGCCTGAGCAAGCCGAAATATGCCGGAGTACGCCGTGAGTCCGCCACATCATAATGTGGAATTTATTTTGTGCCCCGGCTATAGTTTCCTGGCCGAACGAATTTGCCAAGGTCCGGTTCTGCTCCCGCGCAGCGTTTCTGCCCGAGCTGATTTTGGAGCATTCTTGTCAAACAGCACGTAATTAGTAATTCAGCCTCACAATTTGCCGGTGTAATCTCGACAGACGAAACGCCATCCCTTTCCAAGTTCAACATCCAGCTGGGTAGTTCACCCTTTAAGACCCTGATCTCGACTAAGCCCCAGCACCCCTAGCAGATCTTCTTTAGTCGCCGATAAGAGAACATTGAACACTTGGAGGAATGAACTTCAAGTTCACTTGCTACTAACCACACTCGAGACCTCGTCGAGTTTTAGAATCAAAGGCTAGGAAAGGCTGGGACAAACACCTTTCAAAGAAGTGACGTAGGGCTACCACGAGACTAAGGTGGACTTCATTCATTCTCACTAAGAACTTCTGATTCCTTGCCTAGCTCTATAAACCCGATCTTCTGTTGTCGCTTCTACTCTCGAATCGCAAGCATCATGCCGCCGAGCCTTTCTGGCGCACTGGGATATATTGGCTTTTTGAGGGAGCAGATACAGGATAGCCTGGTCACCTCAATCTCCGAGCGCCTTTTCCTGCCCACCGACAAGCTTCACAAGATATTCACTCTCGCGACGATCAAAGCCGCCGTCGAAGAACTGATTTGCGGTCCAGATGATCGCATTAAGCTGGCGGACACGATACACGACGAAGGCCAGAGGCTGTTTGCCATGCTCATTTACAATGGTTGGCAAGATCTCATCATTAATTTCCGCAAACATGGTGCTCTCGACAGTCGACTCCCGCTGAGTGAAGATGATGCGGTGAAAATTGCGGGTCACTCCATCGGCCGCCGGCTCGCCCAAGAGGTTCAATGGGTGTTTTATCCTTACACCTTCCCAGAGAGTATGTGGAAGTGTTATCGTGAGGTGGAAAGGAAAATAATTCTTCCCTTCACTGCCGAAGAGCAGCTCGGTACTGGGGCATTTAGTGATGTAAACAAGATGAATATCTCGCCGTCTCAACAGAATTTTGTTGACAAAGGAGTGAGTGCTTCCAAATTGACCCTATTGACTGGTATGGAAACCCCCACACTGACGCCATGCTTTCCAGGTGGAAAAGGTGCAAGTGGTGCGGAAACAACTCAAAGTCAAAGGTATGACGGAGGAGTTCAAGAGGGAAGACAGCTGTTTGCGACTTTTGAACCAGCTGCAACATCCCAACATCATTCCTCTATGGGGCTCTTACACGTACCGTGGGAAACAGAACTTCCTCTTCCCATATGTAGACATGGATCTCGGCAAATTCTTGATGGCTAAAACCCGCTACCGAGATTTTCAATGGGACTTCACTTTCTACTCTGCCCTCACAGGACTGGCGTCAGCGCTGTCGAAGACACATCGCCTTCATCTCGACCAAGTCAATCACGACGTTGACTTCGAGGCCATCGGCTACCATCATGATCTCCGGCCTCCCAATGTCCTGGTTTCTCCCGATACCTTCATCCTAGCTGACTTCGGGCTGGGCCACCTAAAGTCGGCGGAGGCCCTGTCGCATACGCCGTACAAGTCGATCAGTGGGGATTATATTGCCCCCGAGTGCACTGACATGGGTGAGAACCCGCAAACCGTCAATCGAGCCATCGATGTCTGGGCTTTTGGTTGTCTTATCGCCGAGGTTGTCACCTACATGCTGAAAGGGGCAGATGGTGTCGAGGAGTTCCGCACGAAGCGACTCACACCAGGGCGGCTTCCTCAGTGGAAAGACGCTGGCTTCTATCAACCTCATGGCGACGTCAAGCAAGAAGTGTTTGACTGGATGGAGGCGCTGAAACACGATAACCCCCACCCAGACTTGGTTCTCCAGCTTGTTGAGCTATCTCTTCACGCTCTTCGAGCTGACCCGCGAAGTCGGCCTGACGTGAACAACATGCATCACCGCTTGGCAGTTTTGAGTCTGCAAAAACACTTCCAATCTGTTCAAGACATGTTCTGTAAGGTCTGCGGGAGCAGAGAAATATCTGCACCCCTTGCTGAGCACCACCTAGAAAGTCTTCGATTCGCGCAGGAACGGTTCAAAGTATGGGGCCACGCTTTGAGCTTGTTTGACAAAAGTGTTTCCAGCTACGCCTGTGTGCAATCAGAGGGTTCGGTCAAAATTATGAAGAAGATAATCCATGCATTAAGAGAAGAACCAGAGAGGCGGCCCCCGGGAGATAGATCTGCTATGTTTTCCCTTGAACGCGTGATAGTCCAAAGTGTCGAGGACCTGTGGACATTGTTGCCAGAAAATCTCCTTCAATCGGCCGAGAATCAATGGCAAGAGGCACTTCCTAGAAGTGAAGTTGTTGAAAAGATGCATTGTTCACGTTATGTAACTCTCGGCGAGTTAATCTTACCATCTGCTAGTATGGCTACTCCCATCAATGCCCTCCAATGCGAGTTCGAAGAAACGGCACGAGTGTTCAAGGACAGCCTTCCCGATTCTATACCCTTGGACGAGATCCTCAAAGTAACTTCCAGCAACGATGTTTACGACATCACAGACAAAATCCAGCAGACAGGCGGTGGGCTTCGGAACCTACCGAAAATGCGGCTATATCTGGAGCGCTTGAAGGGGTATACTGGCGTTATTAATGATATTATTGATGGAAGTCGTGATGTTCTGGCACTCCTCTGGGGACCGATCGCACTTCTTTTGCAGTGGTCAAGAACGCCGAGCACGGCCTACGACTCAATCATAAATGTCGCGGCCGAGATAGGGCAAGCACTGCCCGATTTTCAAGCCTCGGCAGCAATATTCGACCAAAACATGGAGGCCAAAGAGATTCTGATGCTGTTTTTTAAGGACATTCTCAACTTCTATCGTGAAGCCTTGGAGCCTTTCAGTCGCCCGAGTAAGTACCATCGCAAAATGTGCCTTTTGCCATAATTTACCTAGCTATCTATTGTTGACCATTACCATAGGCTGGATGCATGTCTTTGATCGCATGTGGCCGAAGCATAACGCGCATATCTTGGAAGTTGCACGTCATATTGGGCGACTCACTCGACTGATGAGGACAGAGATACGCCTAGAGCACATCAAACAAGAATACGAGTTTCGAAAGGATGCATTGGAGGGTTTCAAAGCGCAGAAGAGGGAGGCTCGTCGGCAAGAATTCCACCGCATCATGACATTTCTTAGTCCGTGTAGATATGATGACACCCTACATCGCCTTCGCGACCGTCGCTGTGAGAAAACTGGAGGTTGGCTCTTTATGGACGAGACTTTCACGAAATGGCTCAACAATTCGCAGGAGGAGAACCGAATCCTGTGGTTGAAAGGGATCCCAGGGGCAGGTAGGCATATATCTTTTTAGCGCTGTTTCCAGTCCCGTGAACGGTTCAAATGTTCCAATAATTTCTTTGGAACAAGCTTGAAAATTGCACGGCACCTTGGTCAAAACCATGTCTAACGTTGGGTCATTCAAACACAGGCAAGACAGTTCTCTCTAGTGCAATTGTCGACAAGTTGAGATGTACCCAAGGGACCACGACAGCTTTTGCATTCCTGACTTACCAGGAAGCCAAAACTTCAGCGTTGTCGATAACCCACTCTCTTATCTTTCAGCTGGCTGGAAGAGATGAAGACCTCATGGCTATTATTTGCGACTCGATGGTGGATGACCTTAAGAACGATCTCACCGCCGCAATCAACCTTCTGTCCCCTCTTATTCAATATGTTGGCTCCGTCTATCTCGTTATTGACGGTATTGACGAGATTAGTGAAACAGAGCGTAGGAGACTTGTTATAGAACTTCTTAGGCTGGCCAAGATATGCGAAAGGCTGAGGATCATCCTTAGTAGCCGGTCCGAAGCCGATATAATGCGACTGCTGGATGAGACAGCAGTCGTGATCCCGGTTCATGACCATAATGAAGAAAGCATCAAAGACTACATTCACGAACGTAGTCAATATATCTTCCATACTCGCAAAATTTTCCCAAAGGCACAAGTCGAGATCAGGAAGCTGTTGGTGCCGTTAGCAAATCGTGCAAAAGGCATGTTCCTCTATGCTCGGCTCATTATGGACACGATCGCAACTATGCACGACATGTCAGAAATACTGAAAGAGTTGGCGGTTCTCCCAGAGAGTCTTGATCATGCGTAGGAGTGCCCCAAAACTCAAGAGGATGGACTGCAACTGACCAACTATCATGTAGTTACCATCGTATAATTGTACGCTTGGGAGACCACAAGGACAAGCGCAAGTCAGAGCAGGCTCGGAGACTCTTGGGATGGGTTGCCTGTACTTCGACGCCACTTACTATCGAGGACGCACAACAAGCCTTAGTTGTAAGGCCTGGCAACCGGGATCAGGTCTTCGATATAGTCGCAAAGCTCGATGTTATCGAGGTCCTTGGTCCAATCGTTGAGACTGTGGACACTTACATACGCTTTGTTCACTTCACGGCAAAAGAGTAACTAGTGTATGCTGGAACCTATCGATCTACTGCTAACTGTCTTGCAGATATATCTCCAGCCCTCATCTTGGAGCACAGCTGATTGACATGAACCAAGCCACCCTGGATTTGGCTATGCGCTGCATCGAATATATATGCCAGCGCCATCATGATCCCGGTTTGACAGCTAAGGAGCGCTCCGAGAACGTCTCTACGGGTCAATACAGCTTCCACGCGTTTTCAACACGAATGTGGTTCGATCTGGTCTGTCAGTATCTTCGGTCCATCAAGTCAGCGAGTCCGTCAGCCAATCTAATTGATGTCATTCAAATGCTGTGGGAGGCTAGGAAGATACAAGACTTTGATAGCACTGTCAGGGGTGGAAGTGAGGATGAGAGTGACAATGAAGCTACTTTGGGAACGCTGGATGTAAAACATCCTCTCCTACATCAGCTGCTCTGCAGAACCTCACGGTTTCGCAACTCGTCTTTCCAATTCACCGGCAAGACAAACAGAGGTGCGACAACACCCTTCATGCCTATGAACCCCTTAGGAGTTGAATGGTCAAGCTGATATTCCCAGACTCTCAGAAGGAAAAACGTGATCCCCTTACGATATCAGCCACATCTCAACGCATCCGTCAAGCCCTAGACGACGCGCTCTGTAATTCCCCAACGGGCTGGCTCATTTCCGGTGAACCCGGATGCCATGAGAATTGCGCCTATATCCTACAGTACTACGGACCACGACCATTTAAATGCCGATTCCCACAGTGTGAATTTTGGCAACACGGCTTCCAAAAGCGTGTCTCCAGAAACCGGCATGAGCATTCGCATGATAATCCTTTGACATGCCCTGTTCCCGGCTGCGAATCTGGACTGATTGGCTTTTTGTCCGAGAGAATGCTGCAAAGTCATTTCAAGCAAGCGCATCAAAGCGATCCGCCACAAGTCAGCTTTGACGGCCAGGATCTCGCTCAGGACGGAGTTGAGGCTCTGCTCTCTGACTTGGTCCAAGAAGACCAAGTGGGAGTTGTCCAGAAAGTCCTGTCGACTTTCCCAAACGCCCTCCAGGTCAATGACAGTCGACATAAGCTCCGAATGCTCGCCGCCTTCGCAGCTTCGGATGCCATGCTCGAGCTGTTGGAAGAGCCGGCTGATTACGATGAGGCCAAGCTAGTATCCGAGGCTTGGGCAGACTGTATCGCAGAGTCAATAAAGGGTCGCAATGGGAGTACTCTGAGATATCTTCTGTCTCGAGCTAAACCTTTTTTTGACAGCAAGTTAAAAATTGCTTACGGATCCGCAGATTTCTTCCGTGTACCAGAAGGGAAGGACCACTCTCGCCGGGTCCTGCTCATTTCTCAACTTGTATCGAATGATTGGCTTGAAGGGATGAAAATATGCGCCAAGTGGCTTCGAAGCGGACTGAATATCTTTCCCAGTCGGGGTCCAAATTTGACCCTGATAAAAAGGTTGTTGGGGGGCAACAAAACAATTCTGGCAGCTGCGTCACACTCGCTGGGGGACCAGCAGCTGCTCTGTCTGTGGAGGGACTCTGGGATCGTCGCCATTTTGGATCAAAAGTGGGCCAGCCAAACTCTGAGAAGTGTAGCAGAGTTCGGCTGTTCAATCACTCTGGCAACGTATCTGCTTGGGCATGGCGCCAATATCAATGCCCGTCCAGGTAGCACGCGGAAAACTGCACTTCACTGCGCGGCATGCAACACATCTGCCGAGGGAGCTGAAATGATCAGATTTCTCCTCCTAAATGGTGCTGACCCAGAAGCAGACCAGAAGACAGCCGACTCCGCAGGGAAACGCCGAGGAAAGAAGATACGGGATGAAGAGGGCGCAAATGGCATTCATCGATGGCTGGGGAAGACCTGGGATGAGCTTATCGAAGAGACCAAGCGAATCCGGCATGACAGGGAGGCTGGAAAGGAATTGATATCTACAATTGGCGAGGGGAAGGAAATTGGCTGTTCAGACCGAGAGCATATAGCTAAATAACTCAAGGTAGTTGATTCTTTTATATGAATCATTCCACACACATCGATCATGGCAGATCTCCACAATATTTCGTGCAGCTTTTCTTCTTTTTTCTCTAAATCCCCTCCCCCTGACTGAAAAGTTTCATGGTATTACTCCTGTCTGAAATGCCTTATTCCAGTTTTTCAATAGGAAAGACCTTGGTAGAGTTTAGCTAAGTACTAGCTACGATGAAGAATCTATATATGCAGTTGGCAGCATAACCGCAATTTACATATACACTAAGGTCTGTAGCAAGCCGGCTGATGCAAGCGGTGGATTTAACGAGTGGGTCGCCGACTTATCTATGCTAGCATCTCTTTCATTCTCTATAATCTGTCAGTAAAGAAGCCCCTTAAGAAGCAGTGATCACGATTGGACATTACCTTCCATCTTTCGGATTCTAAATCGGCCCCTGTTACTCCCTTCATATTTATAGCCTGATTGATGATTTGCATCTTTTCCTGCTGCACCTGCTGGACATACTAAATGGGACAATGAGTATTGATATGAGAGTAATTGGACAGTAGTCCAGAAAAGTCTACTTACTGTTTCGACAGAGTTGGGAACGATATATCGGATGATTGTAACTTCTTGCGTCTGCCCTATGCGATATACTCGATCAACGGCTTGTGCCTCTACCATTGGGTTCCACTGAGGTTCTATCAGATGCACAATACTGGCCGCTGTAAGATTAACCCTAAACAAAGGCACAGTTAGTTGAATAAAGTTCGACAACCCATAACAGGTTAAAATTGGTACCCTTCTGCGGAACTGCCGATACTAGCTAGCATCACTGTGCAGTCGGGACTGTCATTGAATTCCTGCACGGCTTTTCGCCGTCCTTCGAGGCTGGTATGTCCATCGATACGTCGGACGCCAAACCGCGCCTCATAGAGCGCTTTCTCAATCAGATCAAGCATTTTGACCCAACAACTGAATACCACGCTGCATTTAGTCAGCTAGATATTATCTTCTCCAGCAATGAGGGTATTGTGACATGCCTTTTTCTTGGTCTGTGGTTAGCCCCTGCTGCACTTCGCTCCTGTTCTAGGTTCCCCAACAATGCCAGTACTTTGGCTGAGGGTCGATGACATAATTTGGCTGAACCAGAGCTGGTTGATTGGGAAGCTGACAAGCCTTTTCTGCCCAGGAAATCGGCTTGCAGGTTCGTGTTTGACGATCCTTGCTCTGAAATTGCACAATTGACGCATATGGAATCTTGGCCATCTGCCGGAGCGACACTGCCGTCAAGCTCCCCCTCGCAGACGGAGCACCTAACATGGTAGACTTGTTGCATTTCAGAAGCAAAAGAAGCAATGGAAACAATGGAGCTTTCCTCCATTCTTCTTTTTATTGCTTCGGGTAGAAGCTGCTTTCCGTGGTCGCAGATAAGTCGCAGGGAGTTGATAAGGAGTAATATGTTCTTTTCCTTGCCTTTGGGGATGGAGTCTTTTTCTGGCTGCTTCTCCGCACACGTAGCTATTTCTGCATTATACTTCCTAACAGTATCATACAACACCTGATCATCCCAATGGAGGTGAACTTCGTGAATTCTTTCAGAACGTGGAGGAAGTTTTAGCTGGTCGGAGGACAAGGTTTTCTGCTTCGTTCTCCGAAGACAGGTTGCCCGAATAAGGCCCTGCAAGCGTTCAACGCCTAGCTTGTGCTCCTCTTCCACGGGTTTAACGATCCAATACATGAAGTTGGACCTTTCTACAAACGGAAAGACGCGTATAAAACTGAGCAAGGCGCCGTAGTCGTCAAGGGAGTTGTGGATTGGTGTTCCTGTCAAACACCATCGATACCGGGATGTGAGCTCACAAACAGACTGAAAAGCCTGTTTTGAACGGTTTCGAATGTGGTGAGCTGCAGTGAGATTAGTAAGGATAAGAAAGGTCCTGCTATGCACCAGAGTTTGTTTACCTTCATCCAAGACAACCCGAAGCCAGTTCCAGGAATAGAGGGGACTCGTTCTCTTTGACGCTGCCCACTCGGAACGAAGTGTTTCATATGTCGTGATGACAATGTCCGCGTCCCGGAACTGGTTGGCATGACTTTCTCGACCGGAGCCGTGATATATGTATACTCGTATTTGTTCTTTGTGGATGTGTCTAAATGCCACCACGTTATTAGTCCTCGTGCCATATGACTTCAAAGTAGTGCTTACTCTGAGATCTGGTCCACCCAGCCGTATATAGCTATCCTTCTCGTTAGTGACTTATAGGTATCTTGTCTCTTAGCTCGGACTCACTGGACTTTGGTGCAATAATAAGCGTGCCCTGATACATTGCGTTCTTAGAATGACTAATGGTTGTAGAATCAAAGTCTACAGAGGAACAGATCAGCGCCAACACGCTCAATGTCTTCCCAAGGCCCATATCCTTGATAGAGACTGTCAGTATCCCCACTGTACAGGTATAGGGGGAACCTACATCAGCAAGTATTCCTCCCATAGCTGGGATAGGCCTAGGCTCAAGGGACCTCGTAACGGTATGGCGATAACTAAAATTTAAGGTAAGATACTAAATCATACTGCTAGTACGGTTCCTTGAAATTACTTACTACATGATCTTGCTGTTCTCGCTAAGTTCCTTTCTCCAAAGCGACGGGAACATCGGCTGCTCAACATAGCCACTCTCCTTCTCCAGCATCATAGCTAGCGCTGTGATTTGATGACTGATTCAAAATATTAGTCATCGTTCACAATGGGTCGTACTGTCTCGTACCTCATGAGTGGTGAGCGAAGCCGCGGACTCAGTGACATGTTCGGTGCAGTCACTGTCCCCCAATCCGCTCCCGCGGTTTCGAAAATTTTTAGAAAGCGACTCTTGCTTATTTCATTCCCTGGTTCAGTCTGGGCGGAACTATGGTCTACGATGTCTAGATGCAAATGCTCGAGTTCTGGCATTTCTGCGCCGGGACGAAGAAGGTAATGGGGATTGTCATATTGGACTTCGGATATGATTTCAGTGGCATAAGGATGCTGCAGAAAGAAGCCGGCGTCTGAAAGAAGGCTCCCCATGGCCACCTTGTCATCCCGAAGACCGTACAGGATGATGCGTATACTGTACTCTCGGGCTGCTGTCGCAGGGGCAAATTTCTTCATCTTTGGCTTGCCTGATTCTCTGATGCCCTTGATCTCGGAGATGCGAACCGTGGCATCCAGTTTGAGGCGAAGCTGCCGAAGTGCGTTGACGAGCCCAGAGTTACTTAGAATACCGACGTGTGCACCAGAGTTCTGACTCTGAAGCATGAAGATTCCTCCGAATGGTTTCAGATTCACAGGCACAGAATGAGTCCCATTCTCCAGCGCAAAGGAAGAGGTGAGTTCTGTTATTACCTAGCGGCCTGTCAGAAGACCGCGAGGATAGCAGGGTAGACGTGACTTACAACTCCAAAACAAGTATCATAGTCGCAGCAGACATCCATGGACTCAGCCGAGAGTAACGCAGTTGGAATCTGTGAGAACGGTTGATTGACTGGGGACTCACTGAATACCAGCTGGCCATTTCGTGATACATCGACTCTGGAGAGCACATCCGGGGTGTGTGTGTGTCCTTGCGAGTAACTTCCACTTAAACCCTCCAGGCCACTGAAGCCTATGAGAGGTAGTGTTTCCTCAAAAGGTCTACTTGTAGTCGAAATGCCGTGCATAGTGTTACCCATAGAGATATCGAGTCGGTCTGATGATCGAAGGAAGGAATTGATAGGGGTTAGCTGGTTTGGCAAATTTCCAGGCCATGGCTCGGCGATCGACGGTAATTCCAAGTGTGACCGGTCAAGGAGCTCAGACACCCCTAAATTCGAGGTTGGGAGCCCTCCACCGGTGCACGGTACGGAGTCGTAGGTATTTGCCAGCATGTGCTGTCCCCTTTCCATTGAATGGAACGATACGTTTGAAACTTCGCCGCTAGTGAAGTTGTCGAACTGGCTTCCAGAGCCATTATTAAACTCATTTTCATATTCGTGATAGAGATCTTGTGATGGGAAAGAGAAATCATCGTAAGAAGCGAATGGCAACTCATTGTTGAGAATGTTGTGGTCTGGGCCGTTGATATAAGGCTGTGTACGGGATTTTTTGACTTCTCGATCTTCGTCAGCCGGAGAGGGGCTAGGTCGCTTGCTGCCCACAGGTGTTTGCAAATGCTGAAGCCAATCGTCGTGATTCATGGTGGGTTTGAGTAAGAGATTCTCCCGGGGATATTATATATACGGCCAGCGCACCTTGACCAGACCGCCAGGCATTTCCGGGTAGCTGGCGCTGCTTTAGAAGGGTCAGGTCATTTGCTGCAGAACTCCCCAAAGGCGGCGACAATGTCTGCATCTCTCTCGGGCGCTGTGGGCCTCCAGGCAGCAGCCACGCACGGCCTTGAGAGGCGCTCTGGTAGGCGTTCCTGGTGAACCTCGCCTCACTCATCACCTGCTCCCTCTGCTCCCTCTACTCCCTCACCTCCACTGTATTTTGTGTGCTGCAGTACTTTGCCTCATCCCAGGATTCTAGAGACCCGCTCTCAGCAGAAACGAGACGATCAATAACGAGAATGGTCACTACCTATCTCGAAACGCGTTACGTGGACCGCGCAAAGCTGAATGAGTTGCTGCAGGCTCTATTTGGACAGAGCTACACGGTGGTGGTGAGTGCTGCGTTATAAGGCATGACCCAGGTACAGTATCGTTTGCTAATATCTCCAGGTCGCCGGAGATACAATCTCGGTGGAGGCGTCTAGAGAGCTCACAGAGGTGAGACCATCGATCCCCGGAAGGTTCTTGACTTGGAAAGGATTGCTTCTGAACGAGTCTGACCAGGTCGAGAAGAACTCCCTGTCACGGAATAAATGAATGGCTGAAGGAGATGGACGTGGGAAGCCTGACAGGCCGCTGCGGGTTGGCAAAATCACTATGAAAGAGATACGGAAATAGATACGAGACCATATTGAGGACTGACTAGATAGATGCGCATAGCTTAGAAGAAACAGTGGAAAGGCTATTAAGACTGCTAAATGGTGATACGGCTGTATAAGTATAATCGGAGGCTGTGTTCGATTTTGAGACCTCTTAATTGTTGTTGATGTGGCCCGTGCGCAAATTGACCCAATAGCCTAGCCACAGTTATTAGCTCCCAAGGCAGAAAGCCTGAAAGTTAACTTGAGGCTCGCAGAACCATGGATCCTGTTCATCTACTGTCTAATTGTGCAAGTGAGTGGATATATATAAAACTTCTCAATTAAATCACGGAATGCTGTCTATGCAAGTCCCCGCGACCGGAACGTCTAGCCCAAGGACGATTCCCTGTCGTACAGCCGGCCTAGATCGCTTAGGCCGAACGGCCTACCAACATGGCCTCGGGTATCTGTGGAGGAATTTCGAATCCAAAGTTCCGGGCCTGTTCGTCGATGATGCAACCGAGAACAGGATCGGTGTAGTCAAGGCAGGTAGAGATCAGCTCCATTGGGTATCAACTCCGGAAGAGTTATACACTACTCTGAGTGAAAGAATGTCAACGTTATTGTATGAGCCTCTTTCACCGTCAAATTGAACGGGTTGCTTTATGGTTAACGAGAACCTTGCTCAGAATACTCAACCGGTATAATTCATGGAGCAGGATAGGTATCACCATCCATGCCTTCTCCGTGGTATGCGATTTCGCTGCTATCACGCCGTTCTTTTTGCACTTCTTAGTTGGGATGGGTAGAAAGTTCTCGTCGAAGGATGAAGACTTTATGTCATGCTACAGCACATTTGTATCCGAGAACACTCCCCTGGTCTCTAGCCTTGGCAGCGGGATGGAGAAACACAGTGATTCACTTTGGGGTGAGTCTTGCGAAGATACCTCCTTCTGGTAATTACTTGCTGATGGTTTGATATCCCCAGGGATATGCTACAACATTCGCTACTTCGAACAGCATACTCGGGACCTAGAAGATCCATGGTCTTGTCGCCAATCTGCTCTTCACCACAGCTTCTTGGCGGTTTCCAAGCAGTCCACTTGGGTCGTCATACAGCCACCTAAAGCTTTCGACCTAACTGTAAGCTCGACACAGCATCCGATGTCCTTACACCTTCGATATCTTCATGCATGTCTTGCAAATTGGAGAGAATATCTTGACTCCTTTGCTCAGAGACTTAAGCCTCTTGTGAGCAGATTCATTCTAAAAAGGCCTTGTGCCGATCTCGCTGGGCTGTACTGACTTTAACGGCTGCGCTTGCCGTCGCTATCTGAAGAATCAACAGATTGCAATACCAAATCCGTATGAGAGCTTCAAGATTAACTTCTCGCACGAGCAATACCTCCACCATCTCAGAGGAAAGCTTCATTATGCTCGAAGCATTCTCAACAACACGATGAACACTTTCCGTGTTATCGCCGAACATGAATCTGCTGTAGCACAGGAGCAGAGCCTCTGCCAAGCCGTTCACCATGAATTCCAACGCGAATTGCGTAATCTTTCTCGGGAGGTCGATAACTACATCGACACATCGCAAAGATTTCTTCGTATGGCAGACGACCTAAAGTCGATGGTAAGGCCTGATAGTCCAACTCGTACCCTGCGATGACAAGTTCATGTAGCATGTCTGACCTTGCTATTGTACAGTATGACAATATCCTCACATTTCATGGCCAAGAGCTACAGCACGACACGAGCCTGAAGCTTGCACATCTGGCGCAAGCCGATGCGTCCGGGAATAGAGACATGGCGGTCTTAGCCGACCTCACACAAAAGGATTCACGATCGATGCGTATCGCGACGGCCATTGCCATGTTCTATCTCCCGGTGAATCTGGTCATGGTGCGTATCCTAGCTTTCTTAAAATTCCTATACCTCATAGATCCCCTGGGAACCAGGGGTTGTAGGATCTGCCGCCTTGTTCAAGGTTTGCTTTACCGCTCAACTAACTTCCGGGTCACCAACATTAGTCATTCTTCAGCACTACACTTGTCTGGTATGGAACGGATGCGACAGAAAGCCAGAGTTCAAGGATGCAATTGCGCAGCGAGGTATGGATCGCGACCGTGGCGGCTATTGTGCTTGCCAGCAGTACTGCATGCTGGTCTTGGTGGTGGAATTGGAAGGACCAGAAGAAGCCATATAAGAAGGCTATTCAAGAGACTGCTCACCCATAATCAGATATCCCAAATAATTGAAGGGGTTCCTAGTTTCCTCTCGATAGATGAGTTGGTATACGCAAAAAGCGAGGTCCTCCGGGAAGTTGCTTTAGAAGTTTGAAATGACAAAAACGCCTTTTCACTTGAGGGGCTTTATTATAAAGGAGAATTATGACTACCTATGTGTAACCATTAGTACCCGTAGAAAGACTAGATGTCCTTTCTCAACCCGATGGTTCTATCGACTTGCTCTCCGCTAAAGTTATCGTTGCAATGCGCAAAAAGGATATAGCTGTCATCTGTGAAACATTGGCCTCTGTCGATTTGCCGCAACAGGACCCTTCCATGCTTCTAAGCCCACTGGCTTCGACTGCTCCCTCCTCTAACCGATGTGAACTGCAATGGAATTGATCAGCCTGAGCGAAGCGAATATGCTGTGCATGAAGTAACCAGGCTTGGGCACGATATAAGCGCTTAAATATCGTGTCATTTTAAAAAAAAAGTTATCGGAAAATTAATCGTTAATCGATTGAGTAATCGAGTAAGCGCAAACGTGACCGCAGTATAGTTCTTCCGACTCCGAGCCACTTATATTGCTGCCACCAAAGGAAGCGGGCCTTAATAACCGGAGATTTCAAGCTCCGATTCAAAATCTTGGCTCGAAAACATGAAATCCGATAATAATCGGAAATAATATGCTTAATTTAAGCGATATTATATCGTCGAAATAAAAAGTGAAAAGTCAAAACGCGTGATGATGTGGTCAATCTTGCTTGGGCCAGGATGATCAGGTGACCTGCTCAGGGTGCTCAGGTTACTCAAGCGAGTCGACTGAGCCGAGGGTGATTAGCGCACGGGACACAAGAATGGGGAAATTGAGGTACCAAGTACGTCACAAAGGCAGAAAGCTACACTCCCAATTTCGGGTTCCTCATCGCAAAAAACCAATTATATTGGAATCTCTTTGAGTAGACAAACACCATTCGTACACACTGCCACGAATTTCGAGTGTAAAAACAAGATGTCATTGTTCGATCAGCCATGGATGGAAGACATTCCAAACGACGATGTTACACATATGACGGGGCTTGGACTGGAGAGCAATTTCAGCACCTTGGGGCGTGATCGGATATTTTATTACCAGCGAGGAATCTATGGGGAGATATCGAGGCCGATTTTAGTTTTGCTTCATGGGTATCCTCAAACGTAAGCCAAATTTACAGCATATTTTGAAGAAAGTGCTAACCCCGCTCCAGAAACTTCACGTAAGTCAAATCTAGTTGTTCTGTTTTGATCAAGCTCTGCAGTTCATTTTTGCTTCTTGGTTGCCATGTTTGCTGGCTGCTCTCTTTGAACCTAAGCATTGCTCCGAGCTATAATTTCTATGAACTTCGATAATTCCCAATGTTACAATTCTCACTAATTTAATCTAGGTGGAGACACGTAAGCAAGAACCCCTTCTTATCACCAGTCTCATGCCGCTGACCGTTCACCAGATAATCCCCCTCCTACCCAAGGACATCCCCCTATTCATTCCAGATGTAAGCGACAACTATCCCCTCTCTACATGTTAAACTCACTCAAACCCAAGGTCTACGGCTATGGCCGCTCAATGGGTCTCCTCACCCCCCACGACAACTCCCTCACCTGCGCAAACCTCCTCAACACCCTCTCCCTCCACCTCCACCCCGCCCTCGCCTCCCGCGTTCCCATTATCTTCGTGGGCCACGACCGCGGCGCCCGCATCTGCCACCGCCTCGCCGTCGACGCAACCCGCACCTCCTCCCTCAACATCGTCGGCACCATCTTACTGGACATCGTCCCCACTCTAGTCCAGTTCCAAAGCTTCAGCACGCCTTCGTCTTCTGTGAGTACTTTTCACTGGCCATTCTTGGCGAATGTGGAGCTGGCTTCGGAGATGATTGGCGCGTTTGGTGGCGATAACTGGGTTAGGATGTGTATTGATCGGTGGGCGGGGAAGGACAAGAAGTCTCTTGCGAGTTTGAAGTCTGATAAGGCTGTGGATGTTTATGCGCAGTTTTTCAAGAAGCCTAGCGTGATTCATCATTCTTGTGATGATTATCGAGCAGGCTCGAATGAGGATGTTAAGAAGCAGGAGAAGGATCAGAAAGCGGGGAGGAAGATCGATATCGACGTTTTGGTGCTGTATTCTGCTGATTATTTGGGGAAGAGGTATGACGTGAAGAAAGTGTGGGAGGAGTGGATGGGGAAGGGTGATTTGCAGGTGCAGAATGTGGGAGATGGGTGTGGGCATTTTATTGCAGAGGAGAAACCCCAGGAGTGTGCGGCTGCTGTTGTGAAGTTTTACGAAAGTTTTTGAGATTAGTCACAGCCATCCACCGAACCCCGAACCACCTGTTATTTGCTCGATCTTAAAATGGAATCAGTCGGCTTTTCAAGCCCAGGAAAATGATCCAGAGGTTGGCGAAGATGATGATCCGCACTGCACCGGTCGCAGCAACGCCGACGATCTTGCCTCCGAACTCTTCGCGGCGCTGTCCAAGTTCTACCATGGCTATGCCAAAGTCCGCATAGTTCATCGATGCCGTCGTCTTGCCGCGCTGGATGAACTTATGCCCAGTGGCCTCCATCTTATTGTCCATCAATCCGGGTGGGTCCGCGGTAATGCACGTGAGCAGTCCATCCTTCTCAGCTTCAGCGTACACCTCACCGGCATTCAGAAGATCCTCGTAGATAGCCCAGATTGCGAAGACCATGAACCTCTTCGCAAAACCTGGGATAGGCAGCTGGACATCTGAATTCAGAGCCACGGATCGAGTGAACAGAACGACCGGTGTCTCGTACTCGGATCCCTGGTCTTTGCGGAGTTGACCGAGAGCTGCGACGATACGTGCTGCCGTCGTAAGAGCAATGTCGACCTTACGACTTGCGTGGTTGGTGGGGACGCAGCCATATATAGTTGAGGCGCCCTTAATACAGGCTTTGAGGGTATTTTCGTTCGAGATAGGGGCTTCGAAGATAGTGATAGTGGCCGATGAGGTTGACTTAAGTTGTGGGAAAGCTTGGAAGAGCTTGCTCTTCGAGCGTACTAGTATGTTGATACGAAGGTCGGGTATCTGCGAGGAGAGAAGACATCTCAGAATTGCCGAGCCTGTACCACCAGTTGCGCCGAGGACAGCGTGGACAGGCATGATGTATGAGCTCGTGCAGTCTAGGCTTGAGTCGAAAGCGTTGTTGGCCCTCCACTTTCCATGGCGAAAGCGATGTATTTGACCAAGGAACCGATATCGCCTAACTGTTACACTACCGCAACCTTCTCTTTGCTGAATCAATGTTTTAGCTTAGTAACCAATACAATAACTTGGTAAGCTTCAGCTTAACACCGATGATTCGATTCCAAACGAAGCCATTGCTTCAACACTGTCACAAATATCAGTCTTAGCGCACGCTTTACCACTCGTTTGATGCGTGTCCCAGGACCAATGAAGAAGCTAGTTATGGGCTGTTTAGGCACCACAAGTGTGTACGTACCGTCTCGTCGCGACGTAGCTGCTTTGTAATAGTTTTGGCTGAGAATGCTTTCGACCGACTTTGACCGAATCAGCCCGAGCTCATCGGCCTACCTCACTCCTCCCAGAGAAGTCACAGGTTTTGATCATACTCATTATTTTATAACTGCATGTAATGGTGGAAAACAAGTTGCAAAGGTTCATGCTTCCTTCCTTATTCTATGATGGCCATGAAAGATAAAGTAGTATGTGACTAGACTACGGTGTCATTAATCTTGCGACCTCCTTTCGACTTCTTTGAGACAAGCACGAAATCCCGCTCAAGCAACCAGAACCCCCGACTCTTCTCGCTGCCCATGATTCTCTCAATAGGAGAAATTCCGTAAGTTTTGGCGAGAGCTTCATCTTGAGTCCAAACGAAATCAACTACAAGGCTCTTCTTCGTGCCGAAAACAGGATCTTCGATGATATATTTGCTCTCCCTCGAATATACCGCGGTTACCAATTTCTCGTACTCCGGGTGCATGATCATATAGTGCTAAGAAAAATCATCAGTTATATTGAAATTTTTCTGCGGAAATCGAAGTGGTGTGCTTACTACGTGAGCCGGTCGATACCAATCTCGATTAAATAGCTGCAAGATCTCCCCTACCGGACCATCGTTTGGGATAGGATAGTCGACCGGCTTTACTCCCTTAAGGTAGAACTTACCACTAGTATCGGTGAAGAACTTCCCTCGGCAATCTGGCTCATTATATTCAACATCCTGCATATCGTAGAATCCATTGCCGTCCGTCTCCCAAATATCTACCAGGGCCCTCGGGATCGGCTTCCCAGCAGTGTCTAGCACAGCGCCCCGGATAAGCATCGGCTCGCCTGCAATGCTATTTGATGTAATGGACTCTCCGTTCTCGAATACCTTTGCAGTATCGCTGAAGAAAGGCCCAAGCACTGATGACTCGGTAGCTCCTGAGGTCTGCTTGCTGTTGATTGCATCCACGAGAGCTGAAACCCCCAACACGTCAGAGAGGAGTACGAACTCCTGCCTTTCCGGAGTACATGTTTGACCAATCTGGAAAGTAAGTCAGTAGGGGCACTCAGGGCATGAATGAAGGGTGTGAAGAAGGAATATTATGCGGAGAGACTAAGCACCCTTGTCAAGAACTGCCAAGCAACTTCCCACTCATCTGTCTGTAATTCGACGTCGCGAACAAAATCGTGAAGGTGCTGGATGAGCTTCGCGGTCAAGTACTTCACCCGGGAGTCTTCACCCTTCGTGCTCATTTGGATAACATGAGCGGTGAGGTTTCCGATGGTCAGATCCTCGATGTTTGACGATGACTCGCCAGTCTTAAGAGACATGATCGCTAGTAGCCTCGTCAATTTGTGAAGGCCCGCTTCTGGTTATATTTGAGGCTGGTTCTAACATTCAAGATGTTGTCGAATGGATATATGAAGTAGAAAACAAAGAGATCCAGGTGAATATGAAAGTATGCATCTCGTGATCAATGTATTTTCCATTCGCTATAACAAAGTCGGAATACTGCCGAGCCTTTCCGTCGCTCTTCAGGAGATCAACGTTTTGCTACGGAACAATGATCGTCAAACGTTAATCGCTAGCTCAATGGCTCAAAAGAACCACCGGGATCGCCGGATCGTTCACTTATACCCAGTTCTTGCATTTTAATCAGCTGCACCTCATGCTGAATACTGTATCTGTCATGCTTTCAAATGCTTGAAATCGGAACTTAATTCCGTGCCGAACAACTGGACCTAAGTTTCCTTATGCACTACATCTCGGAAACGGAATGATAGAGATCTGAAAAGTGGCTCACCTAAGGTTCAATCGGCTGAGAACGAAAATATGACCTTTATTGCTGTTGGGCGGAGTCGCCGCACATTTCCGGTAATCCCCTATTATATCCCTACCCCACATATTGTATCGTAGCCTAAAGCTGCGGTACTCAACCCCTAAATCCCAGATGAGCTCCAAAATACCAGACACTAATACAAAATTCTTGTTTATTACCGTATTTGTACAGATAGGAACGGAATGCTATGAGCAATTCCAATATTTGAATTATATCTGCGGTCGTATTGAAGAGCCCAATCGGATCGGATAGGGCCCTTCATCTCGATAGTGGGGGACTTTGCTGCCATAGAGGCCAAAACAACGGATTCAAAGGACCGCTTTTACCGTAGTACATAAAGCCATATTGTAAATATATACCTCTCTGACAAGCAGGTTTCATTATATTCTTCGAGATCATATCATAGATAAAGGCAAATTCATATAGATAACTCAGCTCTGTCATCTTCGAATCGTGTGTAATGCTACAAGCAGCATGGCTACATCGAACGCAAATAAAATGCACGTCATCATCATTGGCTCGGGATGCACCGGTCTTCTCTTAGCCCAAGCACTCAAGAAGGTACGCAGGTCCGCTTCATACCCTGTTCAATAGCTTCGACCACTTGCAATTGCTGACATCTCCACTTGATGTGACAACAGAGAGGAGTATCCTACAGTATTCATGACAAGACAGATCCTGCCTTTCGCCACCGAAACTGGAGCATGACCTTGTTCTGGTCTTTCCGATATTTTCCCCATCTGCTCGGTGAGAGTCTCCAGGCCCGTATGCACGAGGCGCAGACTCGACCTCATTATGAGGCGACGGAAACCGAGGAGCTAGTGCTTAGAAATGCTGCAACTGGTGACGTTCTGAAGAGAGTGAACTCTCCTTATGCTATCAGGGTACACAGACAAGGGCTGAGGAGGCTGTTGCTTGATGAAATTAATGTAAATGTATGGTAGCATGACATCGTTAACATTCGCGGCTCGAAGACTAATAACCGTGCAGTACAACCACGAACTCTGCGATGTCAAATTTACGGACGATGGGGTGATTGCTCATTTCACCGATGGGACAACTGAGGTGGGTACTAACATCGTTGGGGCAGATGGCGGGCAGTCATTTGTTCGACGCTTCTTGCTCGGAAAGCGCGCCGAGCCCGAGGTGTTTCCCCAATACGAGATGGCTAATCTGAGTGTGGCCTACACTCACGAACAAGGCAAATATATCGCCGAGACCATGGCACCTCATGTGGACTATGGGGTTCATCCAAAGGGGATATTCTTCATTATGCTCTGTAAGATCACCAAGCAATTGAATCTGAACTTGTATCTCAAAAGCTAAACACCTCGGTACCGTAGATAGAACGGTCGTCGAGGAAAAAGACTACTCTACTTGGACGTTCCATTATGTGATCACGTTTCCTAAAGAGCTCCCAGGTATGCCCTTCGGATGCGAAAGCAACGCTGAGCGCCTCCGCGTCCTTAAATCTTTTGCGGACGACTTTGCCGAACCCAGGCGATCAGCCTTGAAATGGATGCCAGAAGATCAGGAAATCCCAAATGATTCCATCAAGGTTTGGATACCAACTCAGTGGGATAACCATGGCGGTCGAATTACATTGGCAGGGGATGCAGCGCACGCAATATCTTTCCGTATGGCTAAATACACTCTAACATGTTGAACAACGAAGGGCTAATTATACTTTCAGATCGTGGCCAGGGAATGAATAACGCGACGGTCGACTGCGCGCACTTTGCAACAGCTGTAGACAAGATCAGGGCAGGGAAAGAGCCAATTGCCACGGCAATAACGAAGTACGAGGAAGAGGTCATCAATCGAGGCATCTACGAGTCAACTCTGTCTCGGAACCTAACCCTCACTATTCATCACTGGGATCGCTTCCTCGAGAGCCCAATCATGAAGTATGGGGGCAACCTTGCGCGCGAAATCAAGGAGACTGAGCGTTTGAGTATTGACGCTTCCACCACGGCGGTCCTTGAGTGCGCTGCTGTACAAAGTTGAATTGTGCCTATGGCAACCGCATCTTAGCTGTTGGAATTACAAATCAGTCACATGAAAATCCCGTGTAGAAGGCTCTAGAAGCTTTTCCAAGTGTATATAGTCTTGCTTTCAGCTATAGATTTGAAAAAAATGAGAGCTTCTCTAGTCTTAAAACCTTGGATCCCTCGTCGTACTACTGAAGAGTAAATTCAACAAGTATCTGTCGCTGTTCTAAATTCCTGTCTCTACTATAAGCTAGGTAGATCTAGACCAACCCAGAATGACTCGGAGTCGACTCCTGGAAAAATTAAACCTGGGAAATTTTCGGTATTAGCAAACGAATCTTGGACCGGGAGGCCGAAGGCCATATCATTCGATGTGGGTATTTGGTCGTTCGAAAGGGCCATAGGGAGAAGGCCAAGTCGGTAACATAGGGCAGACGCTCTGAGGGATTGACGTCTTGATGCGATCGAGAACACCGCAAGGGTCTGAAGAAGATCCAGCGCGGTTGATAAGGACTTGCGCGCCTCGTTGAGTGTGATCTGCTCTATTTGTACATCCTGTAAAACTTTCGACGGAGACGATTGAGACTCTCGAGCCAATACCACCAGTAGAACTCCCAGCGCTGTTACGAGGAAGTAGTTGTATTGGGTCTCTTGCAGTTGGTATATGTCAGTCGTAGTATTTAGCTCGATCAAAATTTGAGTCGTTTCACAGGCGATATTTACTGCCATTGTCCACGATGGTGCGTCGGCCACAATATAAAGATTTGAGCAGCAAAGCACTGGGCGCATCATGAGAAGCCGGAGATGATTAGCCCGCAAGTAGAGCAGGGTACGAATGTGGCGAATCCTCCAAACACTGGGATTTTCATGGACGAAGTGTAGTTCCTGAGGGATATGTCTCTCTTGCCATTGGTTCAGACGATACTGAAAGAAATCCAGAGATTCCTTCCATTCGGCTACACCACGCGGCTGGCCACTCAGAGCATTAGAGAGCGAGTCACATATCCTGGCCCCAAGACGACAATACTCGACCATGGCTTTTAAGTAAGGCGCAGTTTCCTAGAAAGAGCCGCTCACATTAATGCTGGTTCTGCACCGTACAATGTATGCTACTCACCGGTAGCGGGAAATCACTGTCAATATCCACGTCTTGAAGATTCTTAGGTAGACCTAAAGCGTAGCTGAACTGCCGGTCGAGCACAAAGATGGTCCAAAATGTATTAACAGCTTTCGTGGCTTCCTCGGGGTCGTCAAATATGCGCAGAACCACTTTTCGTCGGTGTAGTCCGAACTCAAGGATAATGCGTGTGAGGGTACCAGTAACGCGCCAGGCAAGTCGCCAATCGCCTTTAATGAAATGGTACAAGCTCTGTCCAAGGTTAAAACGGTCTTAATAAGGTGGGAAACACGAAATACGTACGACCAGTATCAGCAGATCTAAATCGTTGACTTCTATTGCCATGCTCCACATCTTCGATTCCACGTCACCTCGCAGGCTCTCGTACAGTTTCGTTGCCAAGCTACTTTGGCCCTTTCCCTCCATAAGTAACGCAATTGAGAGCACCATCTTAATGATGTTGACGTCGCCTTGAGTCATTTGCATTTTGGCAGATTCAGAGTCTGTAGGACCAGTAATACGCGGGTCCTGTACCAGTCCGGTGCAGAGGCCTCTGACAATTCGGATCTGGTCATCAGCATTTATAAAGGGGTGTATTACTCCGACCAGATCATCGTAAAGCTGTACGAGATGGACAGCTCTTCCTGTATCGAATTCTTGTAGAGGATCTAGAAGTAGACCATTACCGCTAGCCGTAAGTAAAGCCAAGGAGGTGTACAAGCCCTGATCCGTCGGCTCCTTTTCAACAGTCTCATCTTCACGATCAACAATGATCTCACCATCCAAGATCGAGAGGGTCTCACGACCTCGGGTTGACGCTGCATATTCCCAATTGCCTTCTGTCTCATTAAGACTCATGCTTATCACGTTGATACAAAAGGACGGGTTAGTAGGGCCACAAAATAATGGGAGCAATGGCTTCGAGCGCCGGGCAACCAAATTATCTGATGCCAAATTTAAATTTTCAAAGCGGAGGCTAGAACCCCCCTCGTTCTCAGTTGGCAGGTGAGCTATAGTTGGAAGCTGATCGGCTACTTGTTGCTCGCCCCCTCCCGATCCCGGTCCCTCCACAAGCGTTCCATCATCCATCTTTGCCTTCTCGAGGAGAAAGTCAAGTTTTTCCGATTGCAATTGTATCATGCGGGTCAAATTCGAGGAGAGACTGCCATTCCTATGCATCTTCAGATATGGAGTACGCGGCAAAGTACGGCTGCGCCTAACTAGAAGACGAAGCAGGCATGATGATAAACTTACCGTAAAGTAGAGGTTTCTCTGTAGCCACATTCATCACATCGTCTCTTTTTACATTGATTGCATGGCTTTCCACCATTGCAACGGATTTTCTGCCTCCTGCATCGGTCGCATGCTTGGATCACGTAGCGGGAGCGCTTGCGAGGCTGCTGGCCATGGTGGGCAGAGTGATGTCCCTGGGTTGGTTCTACAGGCTCAGCCATGAGAACGTATTGCAAGAAATATAATAGGTAGTCAAGACACCGTTGTATATAATGTACTATACGGGGGAATAACACCTGTTTGAATGGCATATCGGACATTCGTGTAAGTAACGGGATCTCCATACCCCGCATGCTTAGTTAGCACTGCCATCGCTGAGAAATGCTTTACAATCAAATATTCTAGCTCCACTTATATACCTACTACTGTAAGCATTTTTTCGGCTAGTGAGACATTGGCAACGCTAGCAGGGGTAAATGCGCAGAGGGCTTCGATTAGTGTATTTTAAATAAATAAAACCTTCTATATTAAAATTCGCCATAATATCGAGAGTTTAATATCGAATTATTTGTTATACGTTAATCGAGAAAATCTGCTATTAAGCAGATGGTGTAAGATCAAGGATGGGTGCTTTAGCTTCGTATAGAATATGTTGAAGCGGTTGACTCTGTGACAGCACTGTGACGATGGTGTGAGGTGGCGACGCAACGTCGGGCTATTCATTTAGAATCTAAAGCTAAGGAGAGAAGAAAGGAGAGGAGGAGAGATCTATATACATATATATGTTAGAAGTAAGGGGATGTCATGTGAGGAGCTAAGCCCTAGTAGGCTTAAAGCTCGGGAACGCCACCATTCCCGGCCTGGCCTCTGTCGCAGGCGATTGGCTCAGGCGATTGGTAACAGCTGGCGCTGTGACAGACTCTGAACAGACTGAAACGAAAACCCTCCACATCGAAATGAGCCCCGTCGAATAGCCTCTCCCAGTCGGACAGATCATAGGGAGAATATAATCAGCACTGACCCACGAAAGAGATGAATGTGATTTTGTCGGGAATTTTGATAGTACCCTTGGGCTGGAAAAAGATTTGACGAATTAGGAATCCATCCGCCGTGAATCGTCCAAAAGATGCTTTGTTCTCCCTCTTTAATGCTTCAACTAGGCTATCGGCCTCTTTTTCTATCAATCTCTTCATAGTCATCCTAGGTCTGGGATCAAAGGGGCAGTTTCGTTCCTTCAAAGTACACGTGACTGGCAGCCTCCTCCCTCGAACCCTCCTTTGGTGAGTACTGCGTTACGAGGGCATTTCCAAGCCTGCTCTTCATTTCATGACGTAAGTTCATGAATGTTCCCTGTGTGAGGCCAAATCTGATTGCTTTTGTTCCAGTGCGGCTAGCTGCTGGTTTTGTGAATACGGAATTCACGTGCATGTCGAACGGGGTCTGTTCCGTGGCCATGGAAATGAGCGTTCTCTTCACCAGATGGGTTATCTCCTCGGACCTATCGCAAAACTCGACATGGATATTCGTTCCATGTGGTTGGGAAATTCTTATATTTCGACCTGATGGCGAGAGGGGGTACAGTTGGAGAAGGTGAGATTCGCAGGAGGATACTGAAGACCATAATTACGGAAGCTTGGTGTTTTGCTCGAGGGAGAAGGTCGAATTGGGGTGGAAGTTGCTCAAGAGTACAGAGGAAAGAGATGGAATGATGTTGGAAATTGTCGTGATGCAGCTGCCCTGTGGCTGAATTTGACCTCTCACTTGTGGCTGTCCATTCTCCCTTGCTTCCCAACATTCGCTTCTGCGCCCGCAAAATTAGGTATAATTGATAGGGATGAACATCATGACTAGAGCACGTAAGTATCTGAAAGATACCATGCGCTGGACAATTCGTCAATCCAATGATTCTATTGAAGGGTGAAGTCTAATAGCCTCCTTGATTATGAGACAAATGGACTTCCACCTCTCGTATGAATCTTTTATGACACTGGACAACAAGCGAAGAATAGCCAAAGGTGGATAATCCAAAGTAAACTAGCAAAGTCAATCTTCCCCGACACCCCAGAATGCAGGACACGAGAATAAGCTCTGCCCTTGCCAGCTTGGCATACACTAGCGTTCACTTGAATATCGTGGCAAATCAACAAAATTTCCATAGCACACTATTCATTTATCCCAGATACGAATGGCTGAGTTTTAATAAACACTAAGATGGACACAGACTTTGTTCGTGGTGCTCTTGTCGCCTCGACGCATAGATCTGGCAGTCACCTCCAGCGTACCTTCCCCTCTCATACAACAACACGTTCATTCCGGACCAAGAATTCCCTCCCACATAAGTCAAAATAAGCATTTCTTGCTTCACTCCATTCTCAAGCCAAGCCATCATTCATTTTCCACTTCATCTTTAAAAAGTTCACTTTGATAATCGAGTGCTAATATTGGTCATAGTGTATTGCTTACCTAGTGGCGCGGGTCCGATGGACTCTGCGAAGGCGACTCATGACACTCGTAAGTCAAAATCTCTTCTTCCTCCTGTTCTTCGAATTCCGTGAATGATGGCTTGGTTTGAGATCGTCTTTCTGTGCTGCTGAAAGCAACCTTGATGGTAGTTGCACCCCCTCTTTTTTGGTCCCCTCACATTCGAGTGCACTCAAGCAAGCTCCTCCCAAAATGAGCATGACGCGCAAGTGTATGATGAAGTTTCAAATCAGAAGAGGAAAGCGTTACAATATAGTGTCCAGAACCATTCAGCATTCAGAAAATGGAGTTTCACCCTGCTTTCACTGTCTTCTCGCCTCACAACGCGTGTTACCCGCTACGCATGTTCACGATAAGTTACGTTTTGTTTCTTGTATCAAGAAACATATATCACCGAGCTATCGAGGCAGTTCTGCGTGGAACAGTGCTCCAGCAAACGCGCAGGGATACTTCACTGGTCGCATTTACAAGCCTTGAGCATCCATCTCTGCAGTTCTGATCGAAGGGTTCTGAGAACGTCCTGGCGGCAGTGTGAATGGAAGATGCTGGCTCTGACGACCAATTAGGTTAAGATCGAGTAGGTGAAGAAAGCTCTCAGAGATGCCGAAAAGAAAATTGTCTGCTTGGATGAGTGCTCGAGGAGATGAGGCGCGGACAACGCGTTCGCGAAATTCAGCGGAAAGAAATGAGTGCAGCTGAAAAAAAAAAAAGTAGAAAAAGATGAGGCCAAACTTTAGCGGAATTATCAAGCCAAGTCATCACTCAATGTTGGTAGGGAACGCAGGATAGAGGAGATTTGTACTTACAATACACATCGTGCATTTCTGCCCGCCACCAAGGTCAAGCATCAAGTATCCAGTCGTCACGATCTGGAAAAACCGAATCTACAAAATTTCAGTAACTGAATAACATAATTCAGTATCGGAGCTTCACGCTTCCAATATACTGTGATGCGTTAGCATTGGACGTTAGAATGAATGAAAGAAAGAAAGTAAGTGAGTGATGGCTTGGCTTGGCTTGGCTTGGCTTGTGTGATGTGAAAATCCTTATTAGAGTTCATACCGGATGTGGTGGAGAGGTGGTTTGTGATTGGGTGGGCAGATGCAGGGGAGAGATGCGTCGTGAGGTGATGTGAGGTGAGTATAACACCGTATTGTGACTGCTGAGTGAAGTTTTATGCCATTTTGTAGTCAATATTTGTTATCTTTTGGAATTTCCAGATAGGGTCCTCCGCGCCGTCCTCATTTTGAAGAATTATTGCTTCGGCGTGTTCCACAGCGAACGTGTGTTGACAGGGGCTTGGAGCATACCCAGGTACGGCTCGTCTGTAACAGCTCGAGTAGCCGCGATGTTACCTCATAGTGCAATGAAAGTAAGGTTCACCCCTGTAAACTCCTCTTGGAAGCATGTAAACAATGAATGAAGAGTTGCTTCGATATGATCCGCCTTGCTTAAACATTCACCTTCACTACATATGGCATGATTCATCTAAATGCCTCATTAGAACTTACCTTCATGACTATCTTATGACCCAAAATAAGCATTTATCCCCTCACAAAAGTCTTAGGCCAAGCCACTCACTTAATAGCCACTTCTTTCATTTCATCACTAACATATGCCGTTTCAATGGTTAACCTCGCCAACGCTTTACAGAAGAGCAGTTGAACTGCACCAACCAATATCCAACTCAGAGAGCTGCATATTGAATAGATAGAATACCCATGATTAATCGACCATAATTGGAAGCTGACACTCATCTCGGAGAGTTGCGTGTTAGATAGATAGAGAGTGCCCACGGGTTCATTGACTAGTGGAAGCCAACACTTTCCTCGGAGAGTTGAATGTTGGGGGATAATGTCGACGTCCCTGCGTCGTTGTACGCTGCCCTTCGTGGCTGTTGCCCCTTATGGGTATGCGTTGTAAGTACCAAATCCTCTCCCTTGTGATGTGATGAATAAGTGTGGCAATTTTGTGAGCTGACTTGGCTTGAGAAAGATACTTGACATTTAGACATTGAACATCAATGTCTCGATCTTTGAGAACTCTCGAAGAAATTCTTTTTTACTCCCTCTTACCTCCGTTTTCACAGCATGTGCTAACCTCTCACTCTAAAATACCTGTGCTTCTCACCTTCATCTCTCTAGCGACGCATCTCCAACTCGCTTTCAAATCTTGCCCGCTAGCATTTTTTCGTACCTATCCAGTTAGAGCCTAGCTCCACCCACTACCTACATAGATTCTAATAAGCATTTCCTTTCCAACCAATCTCTCAGCCATGCCATTCATTTACTAACCACTTCAATTTCATTTCTAATACCAAAAAATTCACAAGTTCGCTAACGAATCACGGTATGACAGCGCTGGCGCCCGGCGCTAGTCATAAACACTACCTGCGAGTGAAGCACTTGCGGGTAGTGCCAGTGCCCCGCTCGGAGATGGGCATTGGTGTCTGCAAAGACCCCCACGCACTTGTCAGATCCTATGGTCTGAAAAGACACAGGTACTGCAAGTGACGCCAACACTCTGCTCGGAGAGTACGAGTGTTGGGACGAACGAACACGAAACGAGCCTCACGAGGCATTGTCTGAGCACATATTGTAAGTACCAAATTCCCTTCTGTGATTATGAAATGTGTAAGTGAATGAGCTGGCTTAGCTTGAGAGATATTGTACATGTGAGTTTGAAACACCGGACCTTCGGGTTCAAGTTCAAAATGCTCAAAGATTTTTTTTGCACTATGTGGAGTCAAGCTATGCTTTGCTACGCTCATCATCTATCTCAAATCTCATACACATGTCAACTCTTATTTTCACACAACGAGGAGCAACCAGCTAAGTTACAAATCAACGCATTTCCCCGACCTTGATGCCAAGGCATTCCAAAAACCTCGCCTTCGTTTTATTATCTTCAGTTGTCTCAAAACCCGATCTGACAGACATCTCAAAACAATCTTAACGTCTGGATCCACAGACTTGCGTTCGGACTTTTTGTTTCTGGAACTTCGACGTCAATCGAGCTGTATATATGTATCACATTGGCGATTCACTCTACAAATTGCTCATGCTAATCTCTGGTGAATGGGTTCAAGTCTAGCCATACATACCACTTCCCATTCATAATAGTGAATGACCCTGCTACATTCTCCACAACCTCAACCCTCTTCAAACACAAAGCAAAAAGTGAATCGCACTCCTCCAGCTCACATCATGCCAATGACTCAACCCTCGACACTCAACCCTCACGTCCTTCGCCTGCTGGTCTAAAAACCCAGTCCCAACCACGAGAAAAAACACAATTTGAATGAAGAAAAGCCTTCTGGGATATTACACTGGACGGTTCAGAGGTGACCTTCAACCCGGTGTTATCAAAGGTCCTTTTGGTTCTTGATGATTTTCTAGCCTGGCATGTGATCCCTTTTTTTAAAAAAAAATAAGCAGAAGAAAGTAGAAGTTATGACAATAATCATAAGGTTGACAGCAATTGCACATAACTAGAACACTTCCATCTCAACAAAAAAGTGAATCCACAGCCTCACGAGCAGGTTGTAACTCAGCCCTCAAATCTTAAACCTCCTCTAATCCTCCCAACAGTAAATATAAACCAGCTCCAATCCCCAGGAAACCATAATTTCATGAAAGATCGCTTCACGAACCCCGTAAATCCCGTGTGTAACCGTTCCAGAGAGACGCCGTGATCCCAGATATAACTCCCTTTGATCATTGCTGATATTCTGGTCCGGCAGACTATCCTCCACACCAGGCTCAAGGTTAGAAGGGAAGAGTAGGAATTATGACACCAAGCGTAATGCTGACAGAAATTGCACATGACTAGAACCCTTCGTTCTCAAAAGTATGCGAAAAAGTGAATCCACAGCCTCACCAGCACACCCCTGACTCAGCCCTCGAATCCAAACCCTCCCGCCCTCAACCTAGCAGTATATAAACACATACCAAACTACAAAACAAATCATACTTTACTGAACAAGAAGTTTCGGGGGTACCAAGCCGGGCAGAGCAAAAGTGCTCTTAAGATTCCGTTGTCATGCCAGGAAAGGCTTTGTTTGATTTTTGAAGATGTTCTAATCTAGCAGGCTAGCCTTCCCGGCTCCAAAGGCATAAAGAAAAGGAAAGAAGAACGATAATGATTATTATGATAACAACGATAGCCGTGACTTCAATCCTTCCCCATTGACCATTCAAAAGGGAAAGCAAAGAGTGAATCGCACCCCGTCCGTGCCATCAACACACCCCTGACCCATTTCTTGTTCCTCAAGCCCTCACCGACAGTATATAAACCCGTCCCCAACCCCAGAAAAAACATAACTGTACTGAAGGACACGCTGTCGAGCAACCTAATTTGATATGTGTGTGACTTCTCCAAAATACGCCGTTATCCCGGGCAAAATCCGCTTGATTTTTGAAGGTTCTCGTCAAGTATAAAATCTTCCTCTATTCCAAGGTTAAAGAAAATTGGATAGAAAAATGATAGTAGTTATAAAGTTGGCAGCAATAAACTATGGTTACTCCTAAAACCCTTTCCAGAGGCATATCAGTTGCAAAGAGTGCAAAGAGTGAACATGAAACGCAAGCCTCCACAGCCCTCCCAGCGCATCCTTGACTCAACTCTCAATCCTCGTTCCCTCAACCCAAAATTATATAAACCCCGACTCCACACCAAAGTACATAGAAAACAAAGGAAAACAACTTTGCTTAACCTATGATGGTGGACCGAGTGTGTTAGTTGCCTAAATCCAAAGCATACCACGACTTATCTAATTATTAGCGGTAGATTTTTCTTTTGATCAAGAAAATATCGAAAGCCGTACACAAAAAGAAGAAGATGAGCAACTTGATAGCAATTGTAAAATTGGCAGCAGGTAGATATGACTACCGCCTTTCTCAAAGGCATACCAATTGGCAATTGCAAAACGTGAATCCACAGACCTAATCCACCACTCGACTCTTGACTCAATTCCCAATCCTCACGCCTTCAACCCAAAAGTATATAAATCTCCACCCTCCTCCCAATTTCCAAAGCAAATAAAGAAGACCAAGACAAGGTCAAGATGAGGGTTCGATGTCTTTTGGTTCCCCGCGACGAAAGTATACCGGTACCAGTGATCTTCTATCTTTTCAAGGCAAAACTTTTTTTTCGATCAAAGAGAGGACTTGGGCACCTTGGGGGAGAAGAAAATGAAAAATAATAACAGTAACTATAACATTGACAACAATTAGATGCGACTGCCGCCTTTCTCAAACGTATATGAAAAGGTGAATCCACAGCCCCAGCCCTTCTCAATCATAGATCAAAAGGTGAATCAACAGCCATTACTCACCAGCACACTCTTGACTCATCCCTCAACCCTCGACCCTCAAGCTCTCAAAACAACAGTATATAAACCCCCACCCTCATACTAATTTCCAACACAAACACAATGATGCACTCCTGGAAAAGTACTGCGGAACAACGACGTGCGTACCCCGGCCCAAAAATATCTCCCGCCTCAGACAAATCCTTCCTTGATCGAATTGAGCAACGAGAGGCAAAATAACACTAGAATAAGGTAATTATCTTGGCAATGATTAGAGAGTTGATAATAAACGAATGGAGCGAGAGAAAGGAGGGTTGAAAATGCGATGAATTCTCACTAGAGCTGAGAAGTGGACGTTATCGGGATCTTCGATGGGCGTCTTGGCGTCAGTAAAATCCTCGAGGAGGAGATTGAGAGTTGAGAAATGGAAAGAGGTCTCAACAGCCGCGAATATTGAGAATGGCAATAGAAAATCTCGCTTAACTGAGAGCCAGGCAAGTACGGTCACCCAGGAAGCAGAATCATTCACTGAAACATCCATTTTTATATCTCAGAGAGATCAAGAAAGAAAGCCATGCTATAAAGCGGCGCAAATAAAACCATGCTCCATAATACCTTCCATGTGGTGCATCATCCGATGCATAGCCGATCTCGTCGGATGCGGGACGTGTTATGCCAAGCAAATTGCTAAAACGCGAAGTCACGTTCTTTCTCTCCACCCTCGAAATATCCTTGACACTCCAAAAGTATTGCATCGATATCCGGTTTCTCTCGCTAATCCACTCGTCTACTCACGCTTGTGGGATTCTCCTTGAGGAGCGATGAAGAAGTCGTACTCGAGCTCTAATACAGCCTTGGGATTACCAGAGAGAGGCTTGAAATCAACAATGAGAGAGTCCTTGACGGCGAAGACGGAATCGTCAACGAGGTAGCGATCCTTGCGATCGAATATTTGAGTGGTAACAGGTTTGAAACCATCCTTTTGGACCTGCAGACACTGTTAGATATGTGAAGGAGTTCGAACTTTGGTACTTACGATGACATGAATGTGAGCTGGGCGGTGAGGGTGTCTGTCAAGAAGGTCAAGAAGCTTTCCAGCAGGACCTATACCCCTATTAGCTGCATACCAGACACAAATTATATATATCCTTACCATCGTACGGAACAGGATAGGTAGTTGGTCTCAAACAATAAAGTCCATAGTATCCGTTCTCATCGGTCTTGAACTTTCCACGAAGGTTGAACTCCACCTGGTTCGGATCTTGTTGCTCATACATTCCATTGGTCGAAGCTTGCCAGATGTCTACCCAAGCACCAGCGACAGGCTTCTTTGTAACCGAGTCCAAGATCTTGCCATGCATATATGTACTCTCACCATCATCAACACCATGTACGATGCAGGAATCGTTCTTGAGGATCGGGGCATCGTGTCGGAAGAAGGGGCCCAAGATGGCACTGGCAGTAGCTGCATCGTCGGTCTCAGCAGCAAGCTTGAATGTGATTTCATCGACGAGGCTACGGAATGATCTGGTCAGCATTTACTGTGCCTTGTTGGTGTGCCTTTTGGAGTGTAATGTTGGTTTAGAGATAATACTTACGATTCAAGACCAATGATGTCGCAGAGTAATTGAGTTTCGTTCCTCTTGTCATCGCTCATCTTGCCAGCCCAATTGAGCATGTCCACAGCTTGCATCCACTCCTCAACGGTGAGCTCATTCTCACGGGCGAAGTCGTGAACATGGCGAATAAGACTGCCCATCAACTTGCGAAGACGTGGGGTGCACTTGGGGCCCGTTGCGTCGATGACTTTCTGGGTGAAGGTGGGATCAAATCTCGACTCTGCTGCGACCCCGCCATTGGTGTGACCATTGGTTTGACCGTTAGTGGCCATGGTTACGTGAGGTATGAGAATGTTTTCTGGTAGAAGTGAGATAGATGGAGGTTGAAGAAGCTTGATCAAGCTCTATGGAGGTCAGAGGAGGGGTAGTTGGAGGTTGCAAGAAAAGGAACGAGGGGAGATGGGAGAAGGGTTGAGTCAGGCCGGAAATCGGACTTGAGTGAAGGTTATAAACAGTTGAGAAGTGTATTAATTTATGGAAAGAAGAAGGAGCTCCCTCGAAATTATGAATAGTGTCTCCTGGTGGAAGCAACGACTAGCTGTTTGGTCCCTTACCCGACAGAGTTTCCAAGCTGACCACCACGCCCAAGTAGCACAACCAGTCGACGCGCCTTGGAGAATTATGCAGTGCTCCGCAAGGTTATCCCCGAGCGGCATTCGGCATCTGGCACTGAAACTGTGGCAATCGGGCGGGTACTTGATTTGACGCCGCTTTTCCGGAGGAAGAGAGAGATGTTGTCTTGGAGGGAAAGAAAGTGAGGAACGGATGAGAAAGCGGGGTGAGTGGATTGGCGGAAGCTAGAGGCGCCAAGGAACAGGGATAGAGCTGGAATTCTGGGGCTCATGGGGATTAGGTAAGCCGGGGTACTTACACCTCGTTCCAAGTTTCTTCCTCCTTCTCCATCTTTGAGATAATCATAACATCATCAATGCTTGTCTTCGTTCCAATGCATTCTGTCACCAAGCTATGAGTGAGCGAATATGCCAATATCGAGTCCTCAACAGGGCTCACTCTTTGAGCCAAACACGCCTCAAGCGTCTCCTCCACCAGTCGCGTGTCTGGTCAATGTGAATACTTCGCATAGTGTTACGATGATGACGATGAACATGACCTCGAGGCTCCCGATCCCTCGCCCCGTCCCGCGTGGAACCCATTCTTCCGATCCGAGTCCCCAGTTTTATATTCAAGATTGGATGGCCAGGATCTTCAGCAGTATTCTGGTGGTGGCACAAGGAGACTGCTGTGCGACTCCATATTGCTATCATTATCTATCAAAATAAGCAATTATGGCCACTCCTCGGAGCCTTCTTCGAGTTTTTAGGTTCTCAATTCTTTTCCTTGCATAGCGTTGGACTGCAAGTTCGCAGTGCGCGTCCAAAACTTTTCAGCTCAGGCTTATACATCTGCATTTCGAAATGTGTCACTTGCATGAGTAACGCAAGAACACCTTTCCCCCTCTTTCAATAACATTGGAACACCACACTTTGGTCTGCACCTGAGCTCAGTCCTCATTCAGTAAAGGTAAGCAAGGGCAAAGCCTACCTAACCTATTAGTGTGGGGCACAGCCCTGCGTTAATATCTTGTCAGACCCGGTGTTCGTATATTTTACCAAATCAATCTTGCAGATCCTTCTCGTACAACTCGTCAATGAAACCGCCAACCAAATAGTAGGGACGGCAAAGCTCATTCAAGACAAAAGTAAGCAATGGTCTTAGCTTATTTCCGTCCGATGTCAGCTCTGTGATCGAGCTAGCGCAGTAGGTCGAATACCTGCATGTCGATACCTTATTCAGATCGTGGTTGCTTAAGGGTTATATTCAGCGCTATTGAATTGACAAATTGTTGCTCTTAATTCCAGGTAGTGTGGTCGAAGAGCCGCCTTCGATGTTGCGATGAGTAGATCTCCAACGAAAGACCTGCCTACCAGGCAAGGAATAACCCGATATGTCAGTAAAGATATTAGCTGATATAGTCTTGGTATCACCAGGGATTCGTACGAAGTAAACAAGTGCCAATCAAGACAGTGAACAAAGACTTCTCTTAATTGGTTGGATTCATGATGGATAATCTAGAAGAGGATTCGAAGGCTCAAAGTCTTATGGACTCCAAGCCAGCGCACGATCCCATTGATTGGGAAATCGATCGTCTCCAAAAACAGTATGGAGCAGTTTTCTCCTCTTTGCCCCACATTAGCCTGATACCCGAGAGCAAAATAATTGATCGGTGCCTCCTCGGAAGTATGAGTAGTTTTGAACCTCACCATATCCAGGAACATCGGGGTCTGGCGTCCCCAAAGGTTCAACTGTGACGAGACCTTTTCTTGCCCTCTTGCTTAGGAGATCTCGTTTCTAACCGAAACTGGGTTCGTTTGTGCTCCTAGACATGCTCCACAGACTCTATTTATGGCAAGCTGCCTTCACAAAGCCTAGGACCCGGTGGTGGTAAAGGTTGTGTTGGTTCGCAAAGTGCTGCGAGAAGGGATCGTTTTCTCAGCAGCGAGTGTGCTTCAATAATTTTTGTTCTTCTTGCTGCTACTTCCTTCAGATTATTCCTCGTTGGCGAAGGTTCTGTGTGCTTGTGGGAGTGCAATACTGGGATCTTTGCGGGCATTCTGGGCCTACTGTATCGTTCAAAGCCTTCGGTGCCATCTGAAAGATCGTCATAGGTTTTGAGTACTCTAGAAGCAGACGTTTCACTAGATCTTGTAGGTAGACCTTAATAAGTGTCAATCCAGCATTGCTAGCGGCCTTCCTCTTAGCGAACTGCTCGAACCGCTCTTTCTTATCGTCGAGAGCCTGTAGAGTCACTTTGATGTCTAGAGACTCCATGAGCTTTTCAAATTTGCTGTGTATTGCCGTAGGTGGGTCATGTTTGTAATTGGTACCCGGATTGCGGATAAGAACTGATTTGGCCAGCGTCTAAAGTCTCTGAGGATGACGAAAAACAGATTCGGAAGGAGAATTTTTCGTTGAAGTGGTCTGAGGTGCGTAAACTGGCAAGTGATGGCTCGCAGATCTCGGCTATTAATCACTCTGGGGGAAGAGTCGTTCACATCAAAGGCGTGAAGAACGTAGTAGGCTGCAAGCATTTTTCAAAACGCTTGATAGGGGTATTCTATGTATTAGTGTATTAGTGAGTGTCTTAAGGCTAGTAAAGAAGGAGAGACAGTTGATTGACGTGAAGTCTAAAGGGTCTGTTAGGTGAAGTATCCCCAACCCAGGCTTAGGTCTGTTGCTGTATCGAAAGCATTCAACACGGTGGTCGGGATTTGAGTATCGCAAGGTGGATCTTTCGAATTACGATCCCATGATGAGATGGTTGAAGTTGTACATACACACAGGAGTGAAAGCTGATTTTAGTTGAGAGTTGTGTAAAAAGCCAGAATCTCGCTAAATCTCGCCTAAGCCCCTGAGCTCCAAACGAAGCGGTTTATGGACCGCAGTGAGAATGTTGCTTTCGCAATTTCACAGGAGTACATCTGACAAATTCACAGACGTTCAAATGTATTCTGCGATAAGGGATAGAGGATCCTATATTAGGCGGATACCTTGTTGCGGATTTTCTTAGCTTCGTCACATTAGAAGAGCACTCATCACTGGCTATACACTAGTGAGGTATGAATTCAAGACGGAAAGCATTGCGGCATAAGGCTGGACTTGCAATCTACCAACTTAGGCTTGGCAACGACACATGCTTCTAATCTTACAAGCAGTCTTATTCTTGTACAAATCATCTAACCAAGACCCCTCCTGTGAGTCAGTCCAGGTCTGTTAGGTCAGCCTTCTCAAGTGGTCAGAACACTCTCAGAAGAACAGGTTTGTAGGCAAGATGTGTATTGTGCAGAGGTTATGAGTCCGGGACGAATCTTTGAGACATTCAACTCAACCTATTCTACTTTTCACTAACTATCGAAAAAGCAGTTCCGAATCTCTTCCACGGCTAACATCAACGTACTGCTCCTCAAGACGTTTTCTGGCGTTTCCTGGATCCACTCTGGGTGGCTCGCCTCGCTTTCCTACTAGGTGCCCGATATGCTTGGCCTTGGATCTCTTTCTTTGCCGCTTCTGACAAGAATGGATTTGCAGTCGGATCCCGTCTGAGTCGAATGAGCTCTTCCTTGCCATACTCGTACGACAATAGGGCAGCGGCGCTCTCAGCTGCAGGTAGACCGCCAGGATGAGCACCCGTTTTCTTCAAAGCTTTGATATCAGCCTTCTTTTTTCTGACAGCCTTCTCCAATTTCCACGGATTGACGGGCACATGCAGTAGCCTGAACCCTTCCTGGCTGACGGCAAGAACTGGATCGTTGATGATCGGCACGCCATCTATGACCGAAACTCCGTTTCCATAACGTGGTCCTATAAAGCCGTACTCAACATCTTGCATTGAAGAGGCTTGGGCAATAGCAGCTACAACTTTCCAGCTACGATTACAGCATTGGCGTGCTCCACCAAGCTAGCGCGAAGTATCATAACATCTCCAGGATCAAGATGAAGGCGCTCGTCAAGAGTTGAGAAGCATAAGTCTGCTCCGGCTTATTCTCCGAGGGGCGTCCAGTAAGTATATGTATCATGTGCCTCCCCAGGATCTTTATGGGCGCTGCAAGCCAATTTGACGACACGGGCCATCCCGAGATGTGCTTGATGGCGACTTGTTGTCGGCACGCCGTGAGACTCAGCCATAAAAGCATGATGTTTGCGCGCCTTCTCAGGGCCGTGAGGATCAAGAGCCTTATACCAATCATCACGAGCAACTTCTGGTCGGACCATTTTGTGTAGAAATTTCTCCACCGCTTCTGCTCTCTCGGCTTGTTTGCTCCGGCCCGGCCCCCTTTGCGGTCAGCGCTCACAACATGATTATAAAGTCCGTTTGCATGCCACTTCGGGTTCTTATCTTGTCCTTTGATACACCAAATACAAAAGTGTTGCCGACCATAAGGAGAGTTTATGCTTTCGCGATAATCTTGCTCTCCCTGATGGAACTCGTCCCCCATCGGATGTCGAGACTTTTGATTTGGCTTCGCCGGATGAACTGCTTCGAGCTCGTTGTCCCAATCCATGATTTGATCTGCTAGGGGCCTGTAGTTGGGAACGCTTCGAAAGACCTCGTCAACACCGCCAATGATCTTCGCTCCGATGATCTCATTGTTCACGTCAACAAAGGTGGCGCTAACCGTGATTGTTGCCATGGACCGTGGAAGGTTCCCTAGTATTCTTCCCCGCATCTCTGCCATCGAGGAATCTTTGATTTTGACCCAAGGCAGGCGGGCAAACACGAAGTTTGACCACATCATACCAATATCAATTTGCTCATCGAGATCTTCAGGACAGTCTCGTCGTAGTCGAGCAAAGTCAATTCCTGTTCTATGATGAGCTGGCTACTTTTATCATCAATTGGGGAAATACCTCTAGCTGTTATCTCCTGTGAGAAAGCTTCATAGTAGAAATCAAAGCGGATGTTTTCAGCAGCTCGGTGCTCGGCTGCTCTCTTCAGATTATTCTCAATAGCTTTCTCTGCTTCTTCCTTCGTTGGAGCGTGAAATACCTAAGGCAAAGCATCCTTGTGGTTGTCATCGAGGGGTTCTACGAGGCTACTATGTTCGGCATAAGGCACCTCTTTGTCCTCAGCTTGAACGGTAGGAATAGCATATGGCGAAGGTACTTGCGCAACTTGTTCGATAGGCGAAAGAGATCCCCTGTTGGAAGTAGCTTGCTCGTGTATAACACGACGACGTTTAGCAGGACGCTCTTGTGGCAACGATTGACTCGGAGAAGACATATTGCGTGAATCCTCATCCGGACTAGCGCAGAGTTAGTGACAGAACGGAAATGTTTGCATCCATGTATGATCGGAGCTAGGATAGTCGATATGTTGTATCTTAGTTGTCCAATCACTCTTAGAGGTGAGCACAAGAGACACTCTATTCCCGAAGCAAATGCGGTTCGTGGAGATACTCTCATCGGCTTTGAGATATTGTTTTGGTGCAGTCTTGCTAGATTGAGTCACTAAGAAGAGAAGGCATATTGATATATATAATTGGCGTCTAGGTTGCTACAGTGCGCAAGGGTGGGATGTGAGTTCAGGACGTATGGATTACATATGGTCATGAGAAGTCTGGTCTAAAAGAAACCCACCCTAAAGACACACAAAAATGAGACTCCCAGAATCAATGTGCCAAAACATCATCCAGGAGAACGATATCATCTACTCATCGCCGTACTCCTCATCAATCTCGTTATTATCTTCCTCTCGCTCATGTCCGTGCTTCTCGACGCCTTCTCTTTGCTTTCTCTTCGAACCAGCTGCGATCATTGTCTTCTTCTGCCCAGCTGTCGTGAACGGATCTGAGTTGGGATCCTTCTGCCAACGCGCAGCCTCGTAATGGTCCAGCTCGAACCACAAGGTCGCAGATAACAGGCTATCGGCAGCAGCCTTTGCGAAATCCTTCTCCTTTTCAAGTTTCTTGATAGCATCTTTCTTTGCTTTCTCTGCTTTCTTAAGCTTCGAGTGCGTCAAGTAGACATGCAGTAGTCTATAGCCATGGACAGAATCTGCGGCAGGGTTCATCATTGAAGACAACTCTTCCACCGTTCACCGAGCGTCTGCTGCCTAAATAAGTCGTGATTAGGTCCAGCTCTCTCTGCTCAGCCGTGCGTCTCTCGTCGTCGTTCTTTTCATTATATGCAAGGAGTTCTGCCTCAACCTATCACGCTCTTCACCTGGCTCCATCCAGAGCAAGTGCTGCTTGATGGTATCTTTCGAGCTTTTAGAGAGGAAGACCAACGCAACCCTTTCGTCGCAGAGATGTGTAGTGCGGTGATTGAAGTTGGATGCATCCATCATCAGAAGGGCTCCTCTTCCAAGCTGAGCATTGTCAAGTCTGTTTGCATAACCCTAGTTCTCGCCGTATCCATGTAGATTTTCGTGGTACCTGCTACGGTCTATCCAAGAGCACATGAACAGAATGAGGCCAGCAATTCTCGTCGGGACATTGTGCCTCGATTTTTGAAGTTCTTAGTCGAGCGAACAGGCAACTAATATAGCTGAGATACGAGCTTACTCACCCTCCGACTCAGACGAGCCGCTCTCTGAGCCATGTGATGAGTCGGAGTCTGCATCGTCACCATGCACCGTGCTATCCATTCCACGTTGCTCCGCAGTTTCAGCGGTCTTGGTTCCCTCTTCTTGGTCGTCAACCTTGGCTTTCTTCTTGAACTGTGCCTCAAATGGTATCAAGCCCCTCAAGAACCGAGTCTCCTCTCGTTCAGTGAAAGGGCGATACAGAGAAGCCGGGGCAAACTCTTGTTGCCAGTCCAGTTCGTCCTGCTCTACTAGACCAGCCGCTACATCAGCTTTCATCTGACGGAGAGCTCGAAACTTGGCCTTGTTTGCATCGTCAAGCCTTCGCCAATAAACGGCGGTGTGCAAGAGCTTCATGTCATCTCTGGAGTTGGCCATCTCGGTTTGGAACCCATACTCCAGTATGTACGCTAAAACTAGTCTCCATTCCTTGTCGCGTGCTTTCTTCTGGCTGTCAGCAACCTTGGTCTTGCGCTTGTCTCGCTTATCTCGATAGGCCTTCTGCTCCGTAAGACTCATGTCGTTAAAGCACTTGACGTTTTCGGCGGTGGACTTCGCGGTGTAGATATGTCCACCCCTTGTCCCAATATAGTGAGTGACTCCGTGAATGACGATGGTATAGTAATTCGAAATGACATCTCCAGGTAATTGCTGAAATCGGAGATTTAATTCTGGCACTACACAATGGGAGCCCTTGTAAATTCCGAAGCAAGTGCCGCAGCCGGGTTGTGAACGAACATCGCGATCCTTGTGCGCGCTGACCTCGCTGTTGCTGATACTAGGTACCAAGGTGGAGAATTGAAAGGGGCTAATTTTTGGCAAAGCCCTTTTTGTACAGCTTCATCCCTATGCTCCTTGGCTTTGGAAAACTTAACCGCGTCAATAAGGCTGTACAAAATGCCGATGACTACCTCTGGTCTTCCAGCATCCTTGAGAAAATGGTGGCTGGCTGCTGCTTTCAAATTGTAGAGTGCTACTGTATCAGGGCTGCTGGCAAATAAAATGTGGTTCGTAAAGATCTCGTCATTTGTTGTGAGATTTTTGTTTTGATGTAGTGAGTAGAAGCAAGAACAATATCTATATATAGAATCGGCACAGCGAAACACAGGTGAGATAAGAGCTCATGACTGACAGGATGCACATGCTGATCTCTGCTCAAGATGTGTGGCGACACTGATTTACTCGTACAAATAGCTGCCTTGTATTTCATACATCTAATCAAATTCTCTAGTCTTGTTCTCGAAATGTAATTCTGTACTACTCAAACCAAAGGGAAATCTCTCAAGACAGCGCTAGTACGCAATATTCGTAGCGTTAGCTTTGCACTGTACCATCCATTGCATCCAAGTTAATAGAGACACGATCTATCCAAGACCACCGGTTTTGAATCATTCTGATTCATCTTCATCGTCCACGCCGTTGTTGTACTGTCCCCTGTGTCCACGAAACTGTCTTGCAATTCGTATTTGTTCCTCTTGCCTTTGTGCTAGGTCGGCTCGTCTAGCTTCGGCTTCGGGAACCAAGGTTGCGTGGGAGACTTCGGCGGCTTCGGCTGTTCTTTCTTGAGCCTGCCGGCGCTGACGCTGTTGTCCAGATCTGGAGGTCATTCGAATATTCTCAGGCTGAGGAAGTTCTTCTGAGTACGTGCCAGGACTTCCTTGACTTAGCTGGGATTGTAGACTCCTTGAAGATGTTCTACGGTCAGAGGTTTCTTGCTTGAGCAAATTATCACCCTCGCTTGTCTGCCTCTCGGGGAAGTAGCCCGTCTTGCCCCTCGATCGCTTATAAGATGCGTCCAAAGCACTGCTCGAGACTATTTGCCCCAATTTTCGTTTCCGAGACTTCCTCTCTTTCTTGGAAACCCACGGATCTTGGGTTTCATCTTCATTCCAAAGCTTTTGGGTAGTATCCAGCAAGATCTGAATCGCTGATGACAACTTCGTCGCCTACAACTCTCAGTTTACCATACTTAGTGAATTGACGGATCGATTCAAGTTCTTCGCTTTGCAACTCCTGGTTATTCGAAAGCTTTTGTGCGTCCTTTTGATCTCGAACAGCCTGCAACCTGTCGAGCTCCTCTCCTGGAGGTAGTTGGCTCATATGACGCGTAAGGCCGTCCTTGGTACTTTGAGAAATAATCACCACAGCAACCCGCTCTCCGAAGAAATGTCTTAGACAATGGGCTAGAGCACTAGAATCCATTTGCAAGATGTCTCCAGCTCGAAGTCGTAACCGTTGACCGATACTGGGCACGCAAATGTCTCCTTCAACAAAATGACCACACACAGCCTCGATAGTCATACCCTTGTCTTTTGGATCGCGGTGAAGAACGACTGAATGATTTTGTACAAAGGCCGTGAGCAGATGATACAAAGTCTTCTCCCCATTGTCCTCTATCCAATGTTTCACGTTTTGCCCTGCTTTGGCCATGACCTCCCTGTGATCAACTGCTTCTCGGTATAGCTCTGGCGAGCCTGCGTCGAAAGAGGCAGCCAATACGTTGAAAAGTGGGATCATTTGACGCATGATCTTCACTACAGCTGCAGCTTTCACGGGGCTATCCTTGTTTCTCCCTCCCTTGCTGTCCTCTGTGGGTATATGGCAAAATGGCCCGGAATTCCTTCGAGTCTCGCTCTTTTCTTGCCCTTGAATGCTCCATATCCCAGCATGAATAACACCCCATATCCTTTTTATCTCAGCAAAGTACTTCGCCATGCTTATGTTATATGGCACCTTAGCGTCTCGACTGTCCGGATTTCGAGACGCATGGCTGGGGAAAACGGCAAAGAAATCTGCTAGCCATTGAGTTACCTGAGGACCAAGAGGCGAATGGCCAGGGACGCCCCAGTATAACAAATCCCAAGAAGCTGGCATCCAGCAAAGGGCTTGTGTTCCGTCCGCCCAATTGATGATGCAGCCTTTGAGGATCGTCGGATATCGTGTTACAAGTGGTAGAAGATCCTTTTCACTCACAGGCCCACTACCAAACTTCGCCATATGCTCCGCTTTTGTTCGAGGCAACGTCATGGTAGGTAGGATAGCCTGACAGATCCTGAGAAATGTCCAGCCGTATCGGTATTGTCTCATAAAGTGCTCTCCAGGCTTTACGATATCGTTGATGTATCCTGCATGTTTAGTTACGAACATGGGGACAAAAGTCCGTGCGTTCAGGGCATCAGAATCATGAATTTTATTAATTAATTAGCTGTAGACCAGCCACATCGCTTAATTAAGTCGTGTACCCAGAAGTCCTGCTGCTCAATAAGCCCATTGATCCATTCCTGAGGAATTTTGTCCCATTCTTCTAATACTGCTACAACCATTTGAACCTCAGTTGTTGGCTGCCTTAGGCGCCTATGGAGAGCTTGTTTTATTCTCCTCCAGCACTTCTCAATAGGATTCATATCAGGGCTAACTGCAGGATGGGGGAATAGAGT